>NC_143023.1:19230000-19450000 GCF_057628025.1 Oncorhynchus mykiss
AAATTCAATTCCAATGTTATGTAAATTTCCAATTTAATATTACACCAGACATTTCCACAAATTCCAATTCCAGTATATTTCCTTCAGGCTTTCATGATGCCACTGTTCATACAGCTTAGCTATACTGGAAATATAGAAATTCAAGTTGAAATGATTTAAAACAAATCATGCTGTCAATTTTTGTATATTAATTGGGAAATTTACAAATATTGAATTCCAATTCAATTCTAATTCCAACAGTCCAAACTTGTTGAAATTTGAATTTAATTAAATGTCAATTTTCCTATCAAATCAAATTGGATTTCTCCACAACCCTGGTATCATCTGACATGTTTGTCAGTGGGCCTCCTGGTTGGTTGCATCAGCTTTCCTCTCCTGTGAGAACCTGATACAGGACTGTCTGGCGCCAGTGATTTAGTTCTTCCACTGATTTAGACTCATGCGTTGCAACTTAGTGGTATGCAGATATACTGTAGGTGTAAGCATAACTTGTTTTGAAGCACAGGTCCAGGTCCAGGTGTGTTTTATAGCCTGTGTAGGTTAATTAGGAGTGGGGTGGTGAAAGCTGATCCTAGAGCAGCTCCTGTGTGTGTGTGTGTGTGCGTGCATGTTGGAAGAGGAAGGTGTGGAATGTTCTGTCTTCCTGGGATCTCTTCCTCTGGCAACCTGGCTCTTGTCCAGCCCAGCTTCCACTCAGGGAGGGGTTTTTCCGATCTCTTGGCCCGTTTTGTCTATTTCTGGCCTGTGGCAGGGTATTCAGGTTGGTGTGTATCCCTTACAGACACGCCGCACATTCCCTCTCTACCTCGTTATCTCCAGCTATCCCACTGTGCCGGATCCAGTTTTCTCTACTGCTCCGATTTGTGATCCCCCTTTTAATTTCCTCTGATCCTCCCACTCCCAATCACTTCCTCTCTCTCTCATCTGCCTTTCTTCCCTAACCTCAAATTCAAGACAATGCAACACATGAAAAAAACCCTACTGCATCCTGGGTATTTCTGGTATTTCTTGCTAATGTAATCTCTTATCTCAGTGTTCAGCTCTATGGGGAGAAGGCCTACAGGGAGCCTATTGGTAGTGAAGAAAGCTGCAATGCTTTCTGGGTAATGAAGTCTACTCTGTCCAGGAAACTGCAAGGGGTTCTGGGTAATGTCGTCTTTGATCTCAGCGTTCAGCTCTATGGGGAGAAGTCCTAGGGAGCCTCTTGGTAATGAAGAGAACTAGAAGGCTTTCTGGGTAATGAAGTCTGCTCTGTCCAGGAAACTGCAAGGGTTTCTGGGAAATATTATATAGTCTTTGCTCGATCCAGGGAGGTGCTCTTGGTAATTATATGTAGTATCCTGCTCTGTCCATGTCCATGGGTGAGTAGAGGGAACCCGCTGGGCCTTCTGGTTAATGTGATGTAGATTCAACAATGCTTCCTGGGTAATGTAGTCTTTGCTCTGTCCAGCTCTACGGGGAGTACAGGGAACAACTGGGTAGCTTTGCCAGGCGGGAAGCAACACGGCTGCTGACAGAGAGACAATGGAGGAAACAGACAGGAGAAAACAACATGGTCAATGCCAGACGGGGGCGTGGCCAACGACATCACAACCCCGTCACCATGGAGTCATATCTCAGCCACACCTCCTCTACAAAGAAGCCCCGCCCCTACTCCAAATGCCAAGGTGAGAGACAAGGACTAGTTCTAGCTACATCACTGTAAATAACCCCCGGTAAAAGTTATTTTGAGGCCTAATATAACTTATTGTGTTGGTCCAGACTGTGTGGCTCGTATACAGCGGTACATCGTGACCAAGCTGGGGGAGGACTGGATCTTCCTGGTGCTGCTGGGCCTCACTATGGCCCTGGTCAGCTGGAGCATGGACTACACCAGTGCCAAGAGCTTACAAGGTACATGACTACAGTCCCCATAATCCACTGTGGCTGTAGCAGGCCAGGTACCCTCACTAGATGGCCATACAAGACAGGATAAAAACTGATGATCAATATCATGAGCTATTTGACCTCAATTTAGGCCTGCTACCCAATTCCAAGTCAACCCCCTGTACCTACCCCCTAGGTAAGTCAAATAAAGTCAAATCAAATGTTATTAGTGAGATGCGCCGAATTTAACAGGTGTAGACTTTACAGTGTAATGCTTACTTACGAGCCCCTAACCAAAAAAAAAAGTAAAAAGTAAGACACATATTTGCTAAATAAAAAAGGAAACAAGAAGACAATGAGAACAATCGCGAGGCCAAATACAAGGAGTTCCAGTGCCAAGTCAATGTGCAGGGCCACCAGGTAGTTGAGGTCATCATGGTAATACTGTATGTACAGGTAAATACAAACTGTATTTGTCACATGCGCCGAATACAGCAGGTGTAGACCTTACTGTGAAATGCTTACTTACAAGCCCTTAACCAACAGTGCAGTTCAAGAAGAGTTAAGAAAATATTTACCAAATAAACTAAATTAAAAGTAACACAATAAAATAATAATAATAAACAGCAAGTAGCAGCAGTGTACAAACAAATGGGGGGAGGGTTAATTGTTCAGCAGTCTTATAACTTTGGGTAGAAGCTGTTAAGGAGCCTTTTGGTCCTAGACTTGGCGCTCCGGTATTGCTTGCCGTGTGGTAGCAGAGAAAACAGGCTATAACTGGTGACTGGAGTCTCTGACAATTTATTGGGCTTTCCTCTGACACCGCCTATTATATACAGTAGGTCCTGGATGTCAGGAAGCTTGGTCCTAGTGATGTACTTGGCCGTTCCTACTACCCTGTATAGCGCCTTATGGTCAGATGCCGAGCTGTTGCCATACATATGCATGTGTGTGTGTGTGTGTGTGTTTTGTATGTGTGAGCTTATGTAGCTTGTGTGTGTGTGTGTGTGTGTGTGTGTGTGTGTGTGTGTGTGTGTGTGTGTGTGTGTGTGTGTGTGTGTGTGTGTGTGTGTGTGTTGGTGTGTCAGTGTAGTATGTGTGAATGTGTGGGTAGAGTCTAGTGAGTCTGCAAACATTTGATTAACTGTTCAGCAGTCTTATGGCTTTCGGGTTAGAAGCTGTTCAGGAGCCTTTTGGTCCAAGACTTGGCGCCATGGTATCGCTTGCCTTGCGATAGCAGAGAGAACACTATGACTTGGTGGCTGAAGTCTTTGACAATTTTTGGGGCCTTCCTCTGACACCGCCTGGTATAGAGGTTCTGGATGGCAGGCAGTTCTGCACCAGTGATGTACTATGCCGTATGCATTACCCTCTGTAGCGCCTTGGGGTTAGGGTGCAGGGTTAGGGGTTAGGGTGCAGGGTTGATGCAGCCAGTCAAGATGCTCCCCAATGGTGCTGCTGTAGAACCTTTTGAGGATCTGAGGGCCCATGCCAAATCTTTTCAGCCTCCTGAGGGGGAAGAGGCATTGTCGTGCCCTCTTCATGACTGTGTAGGTGCATTTGGACCATGATAGGGCCTTACTGATTTGGACACCGAAGAACGCTCCACTACAGCCATGTCGATGTGAATGGGTGCGTGTTCTGCCCTCCGTTTTCTGTAGTCCATGATAAGGTCCTTTGTCTTGCCCACATTGAGGGAGAGGTTGTTCTGCCAGGTCTCTGACCTCCTCCCTATAGGTTGTCTCATCATCCAGGCCTACCACCATTGTGTCGTCGGGAAACTTAAGGAGGGTGTTGGAGTCATGCGCGGTCACAAAGTCATGGGTGAGCAGGGAGTACAGGAGAGGACTGAACAACCACCCCTGAGGGGCCCCCGTGTTTAGGATAAGCATTGCAGATGTGTTGTTGCCTACCCTCACTACCTGGGAGGGGCCCGTCTGGTACGCTTGCGTCACTGGTCAGCTCTCGGCAGGGTTTCCCTTTGTAATCTTTGATAGTTTGCAAGCCCAGCCACATCCGACGAGCGTCAGAGCCAGTGTAGTAGGTTTCGATCTTAGTCCTGTATTGCCTATTTGATGGTTTGTCGGAGGACGTAGGGACATTTCTTATAAGCATCTGGATTAGTGTCCCGCTCCTTGAAAGCAGCAGCTCAGTGAGGATGTTGCCAATAATCCATGGCTTCTGGTTAGGATATGTGCGTACGGTCACTGTGGAGACGATGTTGAAGTGTATAGATGTTGACCTTCCCTGCTCTACACACTTCCCTGATCTTCCCTGCTCTACACACTTCCCTGCTATTTCCTTCTCTTCCCTGCTCTACACTCTTCCCTGCTCTACACTCTTCCCTGCTCTACACACTGCCCTGCTCTTCCCTGCTCTTCCCTGCTCTTCCCTGCTCTTCCCTGCTCTACACTCTTCCCTGCTCTTCCATGCTCTTCCCTGCTCTTCCCTGCTCTACACACTCCCCTGCTCTTCCCTGCTCTACACACTTCCCTGCTCTTCCATGCTCTTCCCTGCTCTTCCCTGCTCTACACTCTTCCCTGCTCTTCCCTGCTCTTTCCTGCTCTTCCCTGCTCTATACTCTTCCCTGCTCTTCCCTGTTCTACACTCTTCCCTGCTCTTCCCTGCTCTACACGCTTCCCCGCACTTCCCTGTTCTACACTATTCCCTGCTCTTCCCTGCTCTTCCCTGCTCTACACTCTTCCCCGCACTTCCCTGCTCTACACTCTTCCCTGCTCTTCCCTGTTCTTCCCTGCTCTACACTCTTCCCTGCACTTCCCTGTTCTACACTCTTCCCTGCACTTCCCTGCTCTTCCCTGCTCTACACTCTTCCCTGCTCTTCCCTGCTCTTCCCTGCTCTACACTCTTCCCTGTTCTTCCCTGCTCTACACTCTTCCCTGCTCTTCCCTGCTCTACGCTCTTCCCTGATCTTCCCTGCTCTACACACTTCCCTGCTCTTCACACTTCCCTGCTCTTCACTCTTCCCTGCTCTTCCCTGCTCTTCCCTGCTCTTCCCTGCCCTACGCTCTTCCCTGATCTTCCCTGCTCTACACTCTTCCCTGCTCTACGCTCTTCCCTGATCTTCCCTGCTCTACACACTTCCCTGCTCTTCACACTTCCCTGCTCTTCACTCTTCCCTGCTCTTCCCTGCTCTTCCCTGCTCTTCCCTGCTCTTCACTCTTCCCTGCTCTTCCCTGCTCTTCACTCTTCCCTGCTCTTCCCTGCGCTGCACACAGAAAAAAAGGATTCAAAGGGGTTCTTTGGTTGTCCCCATAGGAGAACCCTTTCTGATTCCAGGTAGAACCCTTTTTGGTTTCAACTTTCTGTGGAAAGGGTTCTACCTGGATTCTCCTATAAGAACAGCTGAAGAACTGTTTTAGGTTCTAGATATAACCTTTTTTTAAAGATTGTAATCCACTGCTCCAATCTCCCTTCCTCCTCCTCCTCCTTCTCTCTCCCCTCTCCCAGCGTATAAGTGGATGCACGGGGAGCTGAGGGGGAATGTCCTGATCCAGTACCTGGCCTGGGTCGTCTACCCTATGGTCCTCGTCATGTTCGCCTCCCTCTTCTGCAACATAGTCGCCCCTCAGGCCATAGGTAGGTACTGAACATAATGTTGCTCTCCTTATCTCCATCTATTTCTCCCACCCGGTTGCCCAAAAGTACATAAGTGGGATATAACTGCTCTGTTTCCAGGATCTACCTACCGTTAACACATTCTCTCTGTTGTTCTGTCTCATGTAGGTTCTGGTATTCCTGAGCTGAAGACCATTCTGCGAGGGGTGGTGTTGAAGGAGTATCTAACTCTTAAAGCCTTTGTGGCCAAAGTCATCGGGCTGACCGCCGGCCTGGGCAGTGGCATGCCCGTGGGGAAAGAGGTGGACCTACACCTCTCCTCCAATTATTAGTATTATCTCTCTCCCTCTCTCACTTCCTCTCTCTCGCTCTCTTTCTCTCTCTCTGACCTCTTTCACTGATACAAGGTCTGGTATCTTCTCATCCCTCTAATGGTTAAGAATTAGAATTAAGGGAAGTGTAATCTGATCCTAGATCTGTTGGGACTGGAGAAGGGTAACTTCTACCTCAAGTGTATGACTGACTCTGTCCTCCTCCCTCCCGTGCTTCCTAGGGTCCCTTCGTCCACATTGCCAGTATCTGTGCTGCTGTGCTGAGTAAAATGATGTCCATCTTCTCTGGAGTGTATGAGGTAAACCGAAGCCCTGACCAAAACAAACTACAACTCCCAGCAACCCCCATTCGGACCAGCATGACATTTGACCTGAGTAATAACAGTACTATGGAATGTGGCTGTGAGGCTGTCGCCCTGTCATGTCTGACCTCTTAATTGTGTATTTTTTAAGTCTCACAGCTCTTGTTCTTGTTGTTGTTATGACTCTCTCTCTCTCTCTCTCTCTCTCTCTCTCTCTCTCTCTCTCTCTCTCCCCCCTCTCTCTCTCTCTTCCCTTTTCTCTCGTTCTCTCGCTCTCCTCTCTCGCTCTCTCTCTTTCTCTCTCTCCCCTCTCTCTCTCTCTCTCTCCCCTTTCTCTCGTTCTCTCGCTCTCCTCTCTCTCTCTCTCTTTCTGTCTCTCTCTCTCCCCTTTCTCTCGTTCTCTCGCTCTCCTCTCTTTCTCTCTCTTTCTCTCTCTTTCCTCTCTCTTTCCTCTCTCTCTTTCTCTCTCTCTCTCCTCTCTCTCTCTCTCTCTCTCTCTCTCTCTCTCTCCCCTTTCTCTCATTCTCTCTCTACCTCCCTCGCTCTCTCCTTTCTCTCTCTCTCTCTCTCTCTCTCTCTCTCTCTCTCTCTTCTCTCTGTCTCTCACTCTCTGTCTCTTTCTCTCACTCTCTCTGTCTCTTTCTCTCCCTCCTTCCCTCTTGTCTTTGTTTAGGCTCAGCGGTCTCTCACACATTGTCTGTGTATTAATAGTGTGATGGCTATGTCTGGCATGTGTATTAACACTGACCTCCCGTGACTGTCTCTGTCTCCCCCTCCCCTCGCTCTTCCCTCTCTCCCTTCACACATATCTCTTCTCCCCATCCCTGCCTCCAATGTTCTCCCCTTCCTCTCCTCTCCCACTCCCTCTCCGCTCTCTCTTTCCCCCCTTGTTTATCCCCTCACCCTCCACCCACCCACCACCTCTCGTTTGTTCTGTGGACCCCTGCCCCCAGAGTAGTGCCCATAACCAGGACCTGCTGGTATGTGCGTGTGCTGTGGGAGTGGCCACCTGCTTCGCCGCCCCCGTGGGAGGCAAGTCCCGTCCACATATCCCTACATGCACCTCTCCATGGCAGCACCAGAGACCTGGGGGTTATGGAGCAGTGGGGTGCAATGCATAGAATGTTACAGATAGAAATGTATTGTATAGAATGGAAATAACTGCGTAATGAAAAATGAATATTACTGGGTGTAAGTAATTCTATCTGCAATGGCCTGAGCATTTTGTCATATTGACTAGACAGCATGTTCTGTCTGTCTGGTCTCTCTCTGTCTCTGTCTATTTTGATGATTTGCTCAGGGCTTGTGTGACTCTCTGGTGAGCTTGGTTGGTTTGGCGGTTCTCTGCTGTGCTGTTCTGTATTTTCTACCTCTGTCTCTCGCCTCCCCTCCATCCCTCTCCCCCTCTCCCCTCCCTCTATTCTCTGTCAGTAGAACCCCTGTGGTTACACAGACATTCTGACAGTGGGCTGTGCCGTGGGGGTGGGCTGCTGTTTCGGCACTCCTCTAGGAGGTACTGTATCAAGCCCTAACCGCTGCACTATGACCTCTCTGCTGTACTTCACTACACCTCTTTCTATACCAATATCACTCCTTCACTACACCTTTTTATATACCACTATCAATCCTTCACTACAACTCTGTCTATACCACTATCACTCCTTCACTACACCTCTTTCTATACCACTATCAATCCTTCACTACACCTCTTTATATCACTATCACTCCTTCACCACACCTCTTTCTATACCACTATCACCCTTTCACTACACCTCTTTCTATACCACTATCAATCCTTCACTACACCTCTTTCTATACCAGTAGCACTCCTTCACAACACCTCTTTCTATACCACTATCAATCCTTTACTAAACCTCTTTCTATACCACTATCACTCCTTCACTACACATCTTTCTATACCACTATCACTCCTTCACTACACCTCTTTATATATCACAATCACTCCTTCAATACATGTCTTTCTATACCACTATCACTCCTTCACTACACCTCTTTCTATACCACTATCACTCCTTCACTACACCTCTTTCTCTACCACTACCACTCCTTCACTACAAGTCTTTCTATACCACTATCACTCCTTCACTACACCTCTTTCTCTACCACTACCACTCCTTCACTACAAGTCTTTCTATACCACTAGCACTCCTTCCGTACACCTCTTTCTATACCACTATCACTCCTTCATTACAGCTCTTTCTATACCACTATCACTCCTTTACTACACCTCTTTCTCTACCACTACCACTCCTTCACTACAAGTCTTTCTATACCACTAGCACTCCTTCCGTACACCTCTTTCTATACCACTATCACTCCTTCATTACAGCTCTTTCTATACCACTATCACTCCTTCACTACACCTCTTTCTATACCACTACCACTCCTTCACTACAAGTCTTTCTATACCACTATCACTCCTTTACTACACCTCTTTCTATACCACTATCACTCCTTCACTACACCTCTTTCTATACCACTATCACTCCTTCACTACACCTCTTTCTATACCACTATCACTCCTTTACTACACCTCTTTCTATACCACTACCACTCCTTCACTACACCTCTTTCTATACCACTACCACTCCTTCACTACAAGTCTTTCTATACCACTATCACTCCTTTACTACACCTCTTTCTATACCACTATCACTCCGTCACTACACCTCTTTCTATACCACTATCACTCCTTTACTACACCTCTTTCTATACCACTACCACTCCTTCACTACAAGTCTTTCTATACCACTATCACTCCTTTACTACACCTCTTTCTATACCACTACCACTCCTTCACTACAAGTCTTTCTATACCACTATCACTCCTTCACTACACCTCTTTCTATACCACTAGCACTCCTTCCCTACACCTCTTTCTATACCACTACCACTCCTTCACTACAAGTCTTTCTATACCACTATCAATCCTTCACTACACCTCTTTCTATACCACTATCATTCCTTCACTACACCTCTTTCTATACCACTATCATTCCTTCACCACACCTCTTTCTATACCACTATCACTCCTTCACTACACCTCTTTCTATACCACTATCACTCCTTCACTACACCTCTTTATATACCACTATCACTCCTTCACTACACCTCTTTCTATACCGTATCACTCCTTCACTACACCTCTTTATATACCACTATCATTCCTTCACTACACCTCTTTCTATACCACTATCACTCCTTCACTACACCTCTTTCTATACCACTATCATATCTTCATTACACCTCTTTCTATACCACTATCATTCCTTCAATACAGCTCTTTGTATACCACTATCACTCCTTCACTACACCTCTTTATATATCACAATCACTCCTTCAATACATGTCTTTCTATACCACTATCACTCCTTCACTACACCTCTTTCTATACCACTATCACTCCTTCACTACACCTCTTTCTCTACCACTACCACTCCTTCACTACAAGTCTTTCTATACCACTATCACTCCTTCACTACACCTCTTTCTCTACCACTACCACTCCTTCACTACAAGTCTTTCTATACCACTAGCACTCCTTCCGTACACCTCTTTCTATACCACTATCACTCCTTCATTACAGCTCTTTCTATACCACTATCACTCCTTTACTACACCTCTTTCTCTACCACTACCACTCCTTCACTACAAGTCTTTCTATACCACTAGCACTCCTTCCGTACACCTCTTTCTATACCACTATCACTCCTTCATTACAGCTCTTTCTATACCACTATCACTCCTTCACTACACCTCTTTCTATACCACTACCACTCCTTCACTACAAGTCTTTCTATACCACTATCACTCCTTTACTACACCTCTTTCTATACCACTATCACTCCTTCACTACACCTCTTTCTATACCACTATCACTCCTTCACTACACCTCTTTCTATACCACTATCACTCCTTTACTACACCTCTTTCTATACCACTACCACTCCTTCACTACAAGTCTTTCTATACCACTATCACTCCTTTACTACACCTCTTTCTATACCACTACCACTCCTTCACTACAAGTCTTTCTATACCACTATCACTCCTTCACTACACCTCTTTCTATACCACTAGCACTCCTTCCCTACACCTCTTTCTAGACCACTACCACTCCTTCACTACAAGTCTTTCTATACCACTATCAATCCTTCACTACACCTCTTTCTATACCACTATCATTCCTTCACTACACCTCTTTCTATACCACTATCATTCCTTCACTACACATCTTTATATACCAGTAGCACTCCTTCACAACACCTCTTTCTATACCACTATCACCCTTTCACTACACCTCTTTCTATACCACTATCAATCCTTCACTACACATCTTTCTATACCAGTAGCACTCCTTCACAACACCTCTTTCTATACCACTATCAATCCTTTACTAAACCTCTTTCTATACCACTATCACTCCTTCACTACACATCTTTCTATACCACTATCACTCCTTCACTACACCTCTTTATATATCACAATCACTCCTTCAATACACGTCTTTCTATACCACTATCACTCCTTCACTACACCTCTTTCTATACCACTATCACTGCTTCACTACAGCTCTTTCTATACCACTATCACTCCTTCACTACACCTCTTTCTATACCACTACCACTCCTTCACTACAAGTCTTTCTATACCAGTAGCACTCCTTCACAACACCTCTTTCTATACCACTATCAATCCTTTACTAAACCTCTTTCTATACCACTATCAATCCTTCACTACACCTCTTTCTATACCACTATCATTCCTTCACCACACATCTTTCTATACCACTATCAATCTTTCACTACACCTCTTTCTATACACCTATCTGTCCTTCACTCCACCTCTTTCTATACCACTATCTCTCCTTCACTACACCTCTTTATATACCACTATCACTCCTTCACTACACCTCTTTCTATACCACTATCACTCCTTCACTACACCTCTTTATATACCACTATCACTCCTTCACTACACCTCTTTCTATACCGTATCAATCCTTCACTACACCTCTTTATATCACTATCACTCCTTCACCACACCTCTTTCTATACCACTATCACCCTTTCACTACACCTCTTTCTATACCACTATCAATCCTTCACTACACATCTTTCTATACCGATAGCACTCCTTCACAACACCTCTTTCTATACCACTATCAATCCTTTACTAAACCTCTTTCTATACCACTATCACTCCTTCACTACACATCTTTCTATACCACTATCACTCCTTCACTACACCTCTTTATATATCACAATCACTCCTTCAATACACTTCTTTCTATACCACTATCACTCCTTCACTACACCTCTTTCTATACC
The DNA here is from genome assembly GCF_057628025.1 of Oncorhynchus mykiss. NCBI lineage: Eukaryota > Metazoa > Chordata > Actinopteri > Salmoniformes > Salmonidae > Oncorhynchus > Oncorhynchus mykiss. The sequence continues at coordinate 19,241,428 of NC_143023.1, forward strand.
ACTATCACTGCTTCACTACACCTCTTTCTATACCACTATCACTCCTTCACTACACCTCTTTCTCTACCACTACCACTCCTTCACTACAAGTCTTTCTATACCACTAGCACTCCTTCCGTACACCTCTTTCTATACCACTATCACTCCTTCATTACAGCTCTTTCTATACCACTATCACTCCTTTACTACACCTCTTTCTTTACCACTACCACTCCTTCACTACAAGTCTTTCTATACCACTAGCACTCCTTCCGTACACCTCTTTCTATACCACTATCACTCCTTCATTACAGTTCTTTCTATACCACTATCACTCCTTCACTACACCTCTTTCTATACCACTACCACTCCTTCACTACAAGTCTTTCTATACCACTATCACTCCTTTACTACACCTCTTTCTATACCACTATCACTCCTTCACTACACCTCTTTCTATACCACTATCACTCCTTCACTACACCTCTTTCTATACCACTGTCACTCCTTTACTACACCTCTTTCTATACCACTACCACTCCTTCACTACAAGTCTTTCTATACCACTATCACTCCTTTACTACACCTCTTTCTATACCACTAGCACTCCTTCCCTACACCTCTTTCTATACCACTACCACTCCTTCTCTACAAGTCTTTCTATACCACTATCAATCCTTCACTACACCTCTTTCTATCCCACTATCACTGCTTCACTACACCTCTTTCTATACCACTATCACTCCTTCACTACACCTCTTTCTCTACCACTACCACTCCTTCACTACAAGTCTTTCTATACCACTAGCACTCCTTCCCTACACCTCTTTCTATACCACTATCACTCCTTCATTACAGCTCTTTCTATACCACTATCACTCCTTCACTACACCTCTTTCTCTACCACTATCACTCCTTCACTACACGTCTCTCTATACCACTATCACTCCTTCATTACACCTCTTTCTCTACCACTATCACTCCTTCACTACACCTCTTTCTATATCACTATCACTCCTTCACTACACCTCTTTCTCTACCACTACCACTCCTTCACTACAAGTCTTTCTATACCACTAGCACTCCTTCCGTACACCTCTTTCTATACCACTATCACTCCTTCATTACAGCTCTTTCTATACCACTATCACTCCTTTACTACACCTCTTTCTTTACCACTACCACTCCTTCACTACAAGTCTTTCTATACCACTAGCACTCCTTCCGTACACCTCTTTCTATACCACTATCACTCCTTCATTACAGCTCTTTCTATACCACTATCACTCCTTCACTACACCTCTTTCTATACCACTACCAATCCTTCACTACAAGTCTTTCTATACCACTATCACTCCTTTACTACACCTCTTTCTATACCACTATCACTCCGTCACTACACCTCTTTCTATACCACTATCACTCCTTTACTACACCTCTTTCTATACCACTACCACTCCTTCACTACAAGTCTTTCTATACCACTATCACTCCTTTACTACACCTCTTTCTATACCACTACCACTCCTTCACTACAAGTCTTTCTATACCACTATCACTCCTTCACTACACCTCTTTCTATACCACTAGCACTCCTTCCCTACACCTCTTTCTATACCACTACCACTCCTTCACTACAAGTCTTTCTATACCACTATCAATCCTTCACTACACCTCTTTCTATACCACTATCATTCCTTCACTACACCTCTTTCTATACCACTATCATTCCTTCACCACACCTCTTTCTATACCACTATCACTCCTTCACTACACCTCTTTCTATACCACTATCACTCCTTCACTACACCTCTTTATATACCACTATCACTCCTTCACTACACCTCTTTCTATACCGTATCACTCCTTCACTACACCTCTTTATATACCACTATCATTCCTTCACTACACCTCTTTCTATACCACTATCACTCCTTCACTACACCTCTTTCTATACCACTATCATATCTTCATTACACCTCTTTCTATACCACTATCATTCCTTCAATACAGCTCTTTGTATACCACTATCACTCCTACACCACACCTCTTTCTATACCTTATCACTCCTTCACTACACCTCTTTCTATACCACTCTCACAACTCTATCCTCCTTTTTAACCCCTGCTCTCCCTTTCTGAATACCTCTCCATGTCATTCCCACTACTTTATATCTCTCTCTACATCCCTATCCCTCTCTCTCCCTCTAACCCCTTCTATCTCTCTCTACATCCCTATCCCTCTCTCTCCCTCTAACCCCTTCTATCTCTCTCTACATCCCTCTCCCTCTCTCTCCCTCTAACCCCTTCTATCTCTCTCTACATCCCTCTCTCTCTCTCCCTCTAACCCTCTATCTTTCTCTACATCCACCTCTCTCCCTCTAACCCCCTCTATCTCTCTCTACATCCATCTCTCTCTCCCTCTAACCCCCTCTATCTCTCTCTACATCCCTCTCTCTACATCCCTCTCTCTCCCTCTAACCCCTTCTATCTCTCTCTACACCCCTCTCTCTCCCTCTATCCCCCCATAGCTCTCCCCTTCCTGTAACAGTAATCTACAGTGTCCAGATAGCCTCAGCATAGAATGGAAACACAGCTAAAATCATTAAAGCTTGTCTCTACTCTTCAAATATTGTCTTTTATAATCTCCCTTCATACAGTCATGTCTCTGATTCGCTCTGATGTTTATTTTGCTCTCGAGTATTTAGCTATTCTGTGTGTGTGTGCTCATTCTGCTCACTTAAACTCAAATCGATCTCCCTCCCTCACTCACTCACTCACTCCATCCATCTCGCGCTCTCTCTCTCTCTCTCTCTCTTGTTCTCTCTCTCTCTCTCTCTCTCTCTCTCTCTTGTCCCCCCCTCTTCTTCCCTCCTCTCCAGGGGTGTTGTTCAGCATTGAGGTCACATCTACCTACTTTGCTGTGAGGAATTACTGGAGAGGGTATTTCGCTGCCACCTTCAGTGCCTTCATATTCAGGGTGTTGTCTGTGTGGAACAAAGATGCAGGTACGCCATGGGGGCAGCATCGCATCACACACATATTTCCTCTCCAGAACAACATAATCCCACTGTACACCTTTTCTCTCATGATGATGTCATATGTTTATTCATGCCAGGTGTTTTAGAATAGGATCAGTTTCACTCTCTCGTTGTCCCTGTCACAGTCACCATCACAGCTCTTTTCCGGACCAACTTCCGGATGGATTTTCCCTTTGACCTGCAAGAGCTCCCAGCCTTCGCTATCATTGGGTGAGAGCGCTTAGTAAACATTCTACACACCCCCTTTAGACCCTACAGTCTTCAACTGAACTTCACCCACTTTGTGATGGTGTGGGAATCAATGGGATTGTGTGTGTCTTCCTGACTCCCTGTTGTAGAATCTCCTGTGGGTTCCTGACTCTCTGTCCCCTGTTTGTCTGTTGTAGGATCTCCTGTGGGTTCCTGACTCTCTGTCCCCTGTCTGTCTGTTGTAGGATCTCCTGTGGGTTCCAGACTCTCTGTCCCCTGTTTGTCTGTTGTAGGATCTCCTGTGGGTTCCTGACTCTCTGTCCCCTGTCTGTCTGTTGTAGAATCTCCTGTGGGTTCCTGGGGGCCTTCTTTGTCTACCTGAACAGACAGGTGGTTCTAGTGATGAGGAGACAGACGGCTCTCACACGCTTTCTGACCAAGCAGTGAGACATCACGCACTCACGCACTCGCATGCATACGCACACAGTACACACATACAGTACACACACACAGTACATACACACAGTACACACATACAGTACATACACACAGTGTACACACACAGTACACACACAGTACACACACAGTACATACACACAGTACACACACACAGTACACACACACACACAGTACACACACACAGTACACACACACAGTACATACACACAGTACACACACACTGTTACACTCACTCAAATGTCTTCACAATTGTAATGCTTAGCAGACACTATTACCCAGATCCCTGACACTTTCCACATTCCATTCCAGATGAGTTTCATTTGGGTAGCCTCTTCTTCCAAAGTAATCTGTTACACGACATTGACCCAGACAAGCAGGGCTTAACAGCCAGCCATTCACCCAGTTAGACACATTCACTTAGCCATTGACTCACCAGTCAAGGTACATTGAGCTCACACATTAGGAGGGGCAGAGCAGTAGAGGTGTCCTGCCATGAACTCAACAGCCTGACAGCCAGACAATGAACTGGGAGGAGATTCCTGTCAATTTACGTTATTACCCTAAAATGCTTCACATTTAAGTAATGGCATTGTGGTTTGTTTTAACGATTGAGTATCCCAGTTGTTTAATAACATTGTGTGTGTGTGTGTGTGTGTGTGTGTGTGTGTGTGTGTGTGTGTGTGTGTGTGTGTGTGTGTGTGTGTGTGTGTGTGTGTGTGTGTGTGTGTGTGTGTGTGTGTGTGTGTGTGTGTGTGTCCGTCTTTGTATTTTGTATTTGTGCGCATGCGTGTGTGTTTGTGCGATTGTGTGTGTTCAGCCGGTTAATCTACCCAGGTGCAGTGACGTTTGTCATCGCCACCCTGACCTTTCCTCCTGGATTCGGCCAGTTCATGGCTGGAGAGGTCAGAGAGCATTATTGAGCTTATTAGAGTTTATGTTCATGACTTATAGAATAACCTTTTATAAATCCATGTATTGCCTACAGGCAACAAGCAACCCTGTTAACTATGTTTTTAGTGTGGTTTTAAGCTGATACGGATAAATAAATCTTTCAACACCACTGTACAGCCGCTCATGCAGAGATGAAAAACCCAGAACCACTGTCATAACCTAGAACCACTGTGATTATTATTTGACCATGCTGGTCATCTATGAACTTTGAACATGTTGAAGAACGATCTAGACTAAATGGCCATGTACTCTTTTAATCTCCACCTGGCACAGCCAGAAGAGGACTGGTCACCCATCGGAGCCCTGTTCCTCTCTAGGTGTCTTCCTAGGTTCCTGCCTTTCTAGGGAGTTTTTCCTAGCCACCGTGCTTCTACATCTGCATTGTGTGCTCTTTGGGTTTTAAGCTGAGTTTCTGTATAAGCAATTTGTGACATCTGCTTTATAAATACATTTGATTGATTGATCTATCTCTCTCCCCTCTCTCTTTCTCTCTCTCTCTGTCTCTCTCTCTCTGTCTCCCCCCTCTCTCTTTCTCTCTCTCTCTGTCTCTCTCTCTCTGTCTCCCCCCTCTCTCTTTCTCTCTCTCTCTCTGTCTCTCTCTCTCTCTGTCTCTCTCTCTCTCTCCCTCTCTCCCTCGCTCTCTCTCTCTCTCTCTCTGTCTCTCTCTGTCTCTCTCTGTCTCTCTCTCTGTCTCTCTCTTACTCTCTCTCTCTCTCTGTCTCTCTCTCTCTCTCTGTCTCTCTCTCTCCCTCTCTCCCGCTCTCCCTCTCTCTCTCCCTCTCCCTCTCTCTCTCTCTCTCTGTCTCTCTGTCTCTCTCTCTCTCTCTCTCACTCTCTCTCTCTGTGTCTCTCTCTCTCTCTGTGTCTCTCTCTCTCTCTCTCTCTCTCTCTCTCTTTCTCTCATCTCTCTCTCTCTCTCCCCTCTCTCTCTCTCTCTCTCACACACACTGTCTCTCCTCTCTCTCTCTCTCTCTCTCTCTCTCTCTCTCTCTCTCTCTCTCTCTCTCTGTCTCTGTCTCTGTCTCTGTCTCTGTCTCTGTCTCTGTCTCTGTCTCTCTCTTTCTCTCTCTCTCTCTCTGTTCAGCTGATGCCTAGAGAATGTATTAACTCTCTGTTTGATAACTTCACCTGGACCAAACTGTCTGCCACCGCCCTTCCCCCTGGACTTGGGCGCTCCTCAGCCTGGCTGCACCCCGATGTCAGCGTCTTCCTCATCCTCCTCCTCTTCTTCGTCATGAAGGTACGTCCTCCCTCCATCATGGAATAAAACACATGACCTTCCTTCTCATATTATGCTGTGGTCAGGCTATCAAATCAAAATGAAAAGAGTTGCAACCGCATTCTCTGAAAGTTTACCTTTTCATTGTTTCTCCATTAGATTCTATAAAGAATTTGTATTAGGTCTCTCTGTCATTCACATACCTTCTCAATGTTCTAGTTCTGGATGTCTGCTGTTTCCACGACGATGCCCATCCCGTCTGGAGCCTTCATGCCAGTGTTCATACTGGGTAAGAGGCTGAGATCAGACCTGGGAATCTAAACATGATGTATCAGATATCAGGCTTAAAACATGCTATAAACCTGTCCTAAAGCACAACTGAGTATTCTCTCTCCTGTCTCTCCCCTTTCTCTCTCCCCTCTCCCCTTTCTCTCTCCCTTCTCCCCTTTCTCTCTCCCTTCTCCCCTTTCTCTCTCCCTTCTCCCCTTTCTCTCTCCCCTCTCCCCTTTCTCTCTCCCTTCTCCCCTTTCTCTCTCCTCTCTCCTCTCCTCTCTCCCCTTTCTCTCTCCCTTCTCCCCTTTCTCTCTCCCCTCTCCCCTTTCTCTCTCCCCTTTCTCTCTCCCCTCTCCCCTTTCTCTCTCCCCTCTCCCCTCTCCCATTTCTCTCTCCCTTCTCCCCTTTCTCTCTCCCCTCTCCCCTTTCTCTCCCCCTTCTCCCCTTTCTCTCTCCTCTCTCTCCCCTTTCTCTCTCCCTTCTCCCCTTTCTCTCTCCCTTCTCCCCTTTCTCTCTCCCCTCTCCCCTTTCTCTCTCCCCTATCCCCTTTCTCTCTCCCTTCTCCCCTTTCTCTCTCCTCTCTCTCCCCTTTCTCTCTCCCTTCTCCCGTTTCTCTCTCGTCTCTCTCCCCTTTCTCTCTCCCCTCTCCCCCAGGGGCAGCATTTGGGCGTCTGGTAGGGGAGATAATGGCCACTCTCTTCCCAAACGGTATCCTGTTTGATGGGATAGTTTATCGCATCCTCCCCGGGGGCTATGCTGTCATTGGTGAGTCTCCTCTGAAGTCTCATCTTGCCTTGCTGCTGTTGCAGGGCAGCCCAGCCCCAGAAGGGACTCATCTTATCAGCTGTATGCAAGAATTTGCTATGTGTTGTCTTCGGAATTCAGCATTCTATGTGTTGGTCTTGCCAACCCCCATTGTCACACCTCTGAGAGGTTACATCATGTAGGTCTGACATCTGATTGGAGGTTAACTTTACAGTAATACTATTGGTCAACAACTCAGATGTTTATTAAAGGTTCATTGGTCTTTTTCTTATTTGTTCCTGACCTGCTGTGGTAAGATACTTTCTTTCTCTCTCTCTCCACCCTGTGAACTTTCGGGGCAAGGCCTTTCAGGCTATGGTTTCTCTCTCTCTCTCTCTGACCATGCTTGGAATAATGCCTTGTAATGCTTGTTAATGCTTTGTAACTGAAGCTGTATGCCTTGTATGTGAATCCATTCATTTTTACAAAGTAATTAAATACACTTATATTTAGAATCCATTCTCAGACATTTCTTCATTGCCTATTACTGTAACTCAACCATAGTCTATTGCATATTGTTAATTATCTTTATGAAGTGGGGTGTAAATTACTTAGTGTCTCATGTGATGTATTTATAATATACATATCAAAATGACAATGTAATTTAACACCATCTCTCCTTCCCTTTCTGCCTTGTTGTGACTCCTGATCTCTCGTTCCCTCCCTCTATACTCTCTCTTCCTCTCTCCTCCCCCTCCATCCCTCTCTCCCTTCCTCTCTCCTTCCCCTACCTCCCTCCCTTCCTCTCTCCTTCCCCTACCTCCCGCACTTCCTCTCTCCTTCCCCTCCCTTTCTCTCTCCCGCCCTCCTTATCCCAGGTGCCGCGGCCCTGACCGGGGCAGTAACCCACACAGTGTCCACGGCTGTGATCTGTTTTGAGCTGACAGGCCAGATCTCCCACATCCTGCCCATGATGGTGGCGGTGATCCTGGCCAACATGGTGGCCCAGGGCCTGCAGCCCTCCCTCTACGACTCCATCATCCAGGTCAAGAAACTGCCATACCTCCCCGAGCTCAGCCTCGGACACATCAGGTACTGGAACGGTCGCCATTATGGCTCTAATAAGTGTTTATGCAGAGAACTGTATGCCATTGTGGCTCAAACAGTTCTAGTGTACATGCAACCTTGTGTGCTATTATGAGTCAAGCAGGCACAGTTCACATATATCCTCTCTCCTCCCTCAGTAAGTACAACATCTTTGTGGAGGACATGATGGTGCGGAAGGTGAACTTCCTGTCCTCCCAGTCGACCTATCGGGAGCTGGGCTATCTGCTAGACTCCACCTCCCTCAAAACCATCCCTCTGGTCGACTCCAAAGGTGAGACATGTTATAGAATGTTTGATGCCATGCACCGTAGATGACACAAATCCATCCACTGAAATCCCTCTCTTGTCTCTCTTGACTCCTCTCTCTCTCTCTCGCTCTCTCTCTCTCTCTCTCTCTCTCTCTCTCTCTCTCTCTCTCTCTCTCTCTCTCAATTCAATTCAATTCAATTCAATTCAATTCAATTCAAGGGGCTTTATTGGCATGGGAAACATGTGTTAACATTGCCAAAGCAAGTGAGGTAGATAATATACAAAAGTGAAATAAACAATAAAAATTAACAGTAAACATTACACATACAGAAGTTTCAAAACAATAAAGACATTACAAATGTCATATTATATAATATATATATATATATATATATATATATATATATATATATATATATACAGGGTTGTAACAATGTACAAATAGTTAAAGTAGTTAAAGTCTCTCTCTCTCTCTCTCTCTACTCGCTATCTCTCTACTCTCTACTCTCTCTCTCTCTCTCTACTCTCTCTCTCTCTACTCTCTTTCTCTCCCTGTTCCCCCTGTCTTTCCTCAGAGTCTATGATCCTATTAGGGTCTATCGAGAGGACAGAGCTGCAAGCCATCTCTGATTGGTGGCTTTCGGCCGAGAGGCGTGTCTTTGAGAGGGGTCAGGGGTCACCGGGCCAGGGCTGGGAGTCCTTCACTTTCATAGACGAGGAGGGAGGAGAGGTGACAGGATGGATGGATGGATGGATGGATGGATGGATGGATGGATGGATAGATGGAATGCTTGAACGATAGCATCATATTTTTTACACTGATTAAATATCAGTATACTTATAATGTCTTTATAAACACATTTATAATGCATTATAATTATCCACAACATCATATAATACTTGGTTATGAACTTGGTCCTTTTGTCTGTTTTCCAGACCTCTCCAGTACAAGATGAACAGAATAGGCCACTCCCATCCCCCAAACCACAGGAGTCCTCCACCAATCACACCGGCTCAGGTGACATGACACATATAAAATGTCATAGAATTGGGATGTACCCACTATTTCTATTTTGTTACTAGTGCATCCATGTTTGTATTTGTATTTATTTAGGATCCCCATTAGCTGCTGCCAAGGCAAACAAATATTACATTACATTACATTTCATAACACTTTTCACAACACATTAAGTGTGTTCCCTTAGGCCACTACTCTACAACCAGATACTGTATCTACAATAAGCAATCAATACAGCAGAATCAGTGTTAGACCTGCTGTTCTATCGATTGCTCATGGGGTTTGTTTACAACAATTAACCAGCACCTTCTGTAGAAAAGTGTTGGAGTGAGAATGTTTACAAGATGTACTCACTTCTAAATGTCTGTCCTGTCTTTCAGAGAAGCGTTCCCTCCAGTCTGTGAGGGGAATATTTCAGCGCCTCTTCTCCTCTTCCTCAACCAGCCAGGCTGAAGCTCAGGTATCATTCCATATCAAGATAGAGGTTGGATGATACCACTGATACAGGGTCAGATATGTTAGAAGATGTTTTTCATTCCCATAATGGTTGAGGTTTGGATTGGGGCTAGGGCAACCTGATCCTGGATCTGTGCTTAAGGCTAACATCAACCTCAAGCTTTCCTCTGGTAGCTAATTTCCTCTGGTAGCTCAAAGAGGAGCAATATCACATTCTGTCCAGTAGGGGACACACGCTCACGTCAATGGCATGACCTTGCTATAATGTATGATATGATATGTAATGAGCAGGTTTGTCATTCTGTGTGATGGAGAAATAGCACCACAAGGGGGCATCTGATCTGACACTTTGTAAACCTGGAGAGAGAAAATAACTAAAATCTCTAAACCAACACCCCCCTCTGTCTCACACTCCCTCTTTTCTTTCTCTCTCTTTCCTCCTCTCTCTTCCGCTCTCTCTCTTTCTCTCTCCCACTCTCTTTCTCTCTCTCTTTCTCTCTCTCACTCTCTTTCTCTCTCTCTCACTCTATTTCTTTCTCTCTCTCTCTCTCTCTCTCTCTCTCTCTCTCTTCCTCTCTCCAGGAATCCATCCCACCTCCACTCACCGACACCATGTCCTCAGAGGAGGTAATGTGTCTCACTGACCCTGATCAACCTTTAACCCCTAACCCCTGATCCCTGATCCCTGACCTCTACTCCCTGACCTGGGCACTCTATGTAGCTCTAAAAGGATTCCACGAATAGAATCAAACATCATAAATGATTATTCTCTCTTTATATTGTCACTCACCCTCTCTGCTCTCTGATTGGCTAATGCAGATCAAAGCCTGGGAAGAAGAAGAGTTGGATAAGCCAATCAGTATGGAGGAGATACGGATTGATCCCTCCCCCTTTCAGCTGGTGGAGAGAACCTCCCTTCACAAGGTATCAACTGTAGCTAGCACCCTGTGCTCTCATGTAGCCACTTTAAGCCATTATAAACACTACATGCTGTAGGATATTGACAAATATGCCTCCCTCTCTCTCTCTCTCTCTGACAGACCCACACTTTGTTCTCCTTGCTGGGTCTCAGTCATGCCTATGTTACCAGCATTGGAAAACTGGTGGGAGTCGTAGCACTGAAGGAGGTGAGATCACACATCACACAAGCTCTCTCACTCTCTCCCTTTCTCTCTTTCTCTCTCTCTCTCTGTCTGTATGCCGAGTCTTCCTTTTCTGCAGTGTAGAAGCATCAGACACACAGCTTGTCCATTTGTTCTGCCTCTCTGTCATCGTTCTCTGATGATGATCTCACAGTGTCACAGTAATTACATTGGCAAGATTAGCAAACTTAGGAATGCCATACCAACAGCAAACTCTGAACCTACACACATCCATGCATAACTGACCAAATAATGAAAGACAAGCATGGTCATTTTTAATTCCGTAAAGTGAGTGTGGAAGAGGTAAAAACATTATTGTTGTCTATCAACAATGACAAACCACCTGGGAATGACAACTTGGATGGAAAATGACTGAGGATGATGGCGGACTATATTGCCACTCCTATTTGCCATCTCTTTAAACTCATCCTACAGGAAAGTGTGTTCCCTCAGGCCTGGAGGGAAGAACAAGTTATTCCACTACCTAAGAATAGCAAATTACCCTTTTCTGGTTCAAACAGCCAACCAATCAGCCTGCTACCAACCCTTACTAAACGTTTGAATAACATTTTTGACCAGAGACAATGCTATTTCACAGTAGACAAATGACTTTCAGCATGCTTATAGAGAAGGGCACTCAACGTGCATGGCACTCACACAAATTACTGATGATTGGCTGAAAGAAATTGATACTAAAAAGATTGGGGGAGCTGTTTTGTTACCTTAGCTGTTTTGTTACCTTAGCTGTTTTGTTACCTTAGCTTTCTTGGGAACAGGAACAATGGTAGCCCTCTTGAAGCATGTGGGAACAGCAGAATGGGATAGGGATTGATTGAATATGTCCGTAAACACACCAGCCGGTCTACGCATGCTCTGAGGACACGGCTAGGGATGCCATCTGGGCCGGCAGCCTTGCGAGGGTTAACACGTTTAAATGTTTTACTCACATTGGCTGCGGTGAAGGAGAGCCTGCAGGTTTTGGTAGCGGGCCGTGTCGGTGGCACTGTATTGTCCTGAAAGCGAGCAAAGAAGCTGTTTAGTTTGTCTGGGAGCAAGACATCGGGGTCCGCGATGGGGCTGGTTTTCTTTTTGTAGTCCGTGATTGACTGTAGACCCTGCCACATAACTCGTGTCTGAGCCGTTGAATTGCGACTCTACTTTGTCTCTGTACTGACGCTTAGATTGTTTGATTGCCTTGCGGAGGGAATAGCTACACTGTTTGTATTCGGTCATGTTTCCGGTCGCCTTGCCCTGATTAAAAGCAGTGGTTCACGTTTTCAGTTTTGAGCGAATGCTGCCATCAATCTACGGTTTCTGGTTGGGGAAGGTTTTAATAGTCGCCATGGGTACTACATGCAGTTGCTAATAAACTCACTCACCGACTCAGCGTATACATCAATGTTGTTGTTCGACACTATCCGGAACATATCCCAGTCCACATGATCAAAGCAATCTTGAAGCGTGGAATCAGATTGGCCGGACCAACGTTGAACAGACCTGAGCATGGGCGTTTCCTGTTTTGGTTTCTGTCTATAGGCTGGGAGCAACAGAATGGAGTCGTGGTCAGATTTGCCAAAAGGAGGGCGAGGGAGGGCTTTGTATGCGTCGCGGAAGTTAGAGTAACAATGATCCAGGATTTTGCCAGCCCGGGTTGCGCATTCGATATGATGATACAATTTAAGGAGCGTTGTTTTCAGATTAGCCTTGTTAAAATCCCCAGCTACAATAAATGCAGACTCGGTATATGTGGTTTCCAGTTTACATAGAGTCCAATGAAGTTCTTTCAGGGCCATCGAGGTGTCTGCTTGGGGGGGATATACACGACTGTGATTATAATCAAAGAGAATTCTCTTGGTAGATAATGCAGTTGGCATTTGATTGTAAGGAATTCTAGGTCAGGTGAACAAAAGGGCTTGAGTTCCTGTATGTTGTAATGATCACACCACGACTCGTTAATCAAAAAGCATACACCCCCACCCTTCTTCTTACCAGAGAGATGTTTGTTTCTGTCGGCGCAATGCGTGAAGAAACCAGGTGGCTGTACCGACTCTGATAACGTATCCCGAGTGAGCCATGTTTCCGTAAAGCAGAGAATGTTGCAATCTATGATGTCTCTCTGGAAGATCAACCCTTGCTTTGATTTCGTCTAACTTGTTGTCAAGAGACTGGACATTGGCAAGTAGTATATTCTGGAGCAGTGGGCGATGTGCCCGTCTACGGAGCCTGACCAGAAGACCGCTCCGTCTGCCCCTTCTGCGGAGCCATTGTTTTGGGTTGCCTGCTGGGATCCGATCCATTGTCCTGGATTGTGGTCCAAACAGAGGATCCACTTCGGGAAAGTCGTATTCCTGGTTGTAATGTTGGTAAGTTGACGTTGCTCTTATATCCAATAGTTCTTCCCGGGCGGTATGTAATAAGACTTAAGATTTCCTGGGGCAACAGTGTAAGAAATAATACATAAAAAAACAAAATACTGCATAGTTTCCTAAGAACGCAAAGCGAGGCAGCCATCTCTGTTGGCGCCAGATGTTTACTTCTATGTTTTGGGTCGTTGTCCTGTTGCATCACCCAACTTCTGTGAGCTTCAATTGGCGGACAGATAGCCTAACATTCTCCTGCGAAATGTCTTGATAAACTTGGAAATTCATGTTTCCATCGATGATAGCAAGCTGTCCAGGCCCTTGTGCAGCAAAGCAGCCCCAAACAATGATGTTCCCTCCACCATACTTTACAGTTGGCATGATGTTTTGATGTTGGTTTGCTGTGCTTTTTTCTCTCCACACATAGTCTTGTGTGTTCCTTCCAAACAACTCAACTGTAATTTCATCTGTCCACAGAATATTTTGCCAGTAGCACTGTGGAACATCCAGGTGCACTTTGGCAAACTTCAGACGTGCAGCAATGTTTTTTTACAGTAGTGGCTTCTTCCATGGTGTCCTTCCATGAACACCATTCTTGTTTAGTGTTTTACGTATTGTAGACTCGTCAACAAAGATGTTAGCATGTTCCAGAGATTTCTGAATGTTTTTAACTGACGCTCTAGGATTCTCATTGAGCATTCTGTGCTGTGCTCTTGCAGTAATCTTTGCAGGACGGCCACTCCTAGGGAGAGTAGCAACAGTGCTGAACTTTCTCAATTTATAGACAGTTTGTCTTACAGTGGACTGATGAACATCAAGGCTTTTAGAGATACTTTTGTAACCGTTTCCAGCTTTATGCAAGTCAATATTTCTTAATCTTAGGTCTTCTGAGAACTCTTTTGTTCAAGGCATGGTTCACATCAGGCAATGCTTCTTGTGAATAGCAAACTGTGAGTGTTTGCATAGGCAAGGCAGCTCTAACCAACATCTCCAATCTCGTCACATTGATTGGACTCCAACTTAGCTGACTCCTGACTCCAATTAGCTTTTGGAGAAGTCAATAGCCTAGGGGTTCACATACTTTTACCAACCTACACTGTGAATGTTTAAATGATGTATTCAATATAGACAAGAAAAATACAATAATTTGTGTGTCATTTAAGCACACTATGTTTGTCTATTGCTGTGACTTAGATGAAGATCAGATCATATTTAATGACCAATTTATGCAGAAATCCAGGTAATTCCAAAGGGTTCACATACTTTTTCTTCCCACTGTATATCATGGATCGAGAGTTACATTGCCGTGAAAAAGTATTTGCCCCCTTTCTGATTTTCTATATTTAGCTTTTTTTTTATACTGAATGGTATCAGATCTTCAACCAAAACCTAATATTAGATCAAGGGAACCTGTTACAAAAAAAAAAAAAAGATACTTCTTATTATGCCTGGCAAAAACCAAACACTGCATTCCACAGTAAGAACCTCATACCAACGGTCAGCATGGTAGTGGTAGTGTGATGGTTTGGGGATGCTTTGGTGCCTCAGGACCTGAACAACTTGCCTTAATAGAAGGAACCATGAATTTTGCTCTGTATCAGAGAATTCTACAGGATAATGTCAGGCCATCCGTCTGTGAGCTAAAGCTGAAGCACAGCTGGGTCATGCAGCAAGACAATGATCCAAAACACACAATCAAGTCTACATGACAATGGCTGAAAAGCAACAGATTTGAAGTTTTGAAATGGCCTAGTCAAAGTCCAGACCTAATCCTAATTGAGATGCATGGAAGAGTGGGCCAAAATTCAGCATGGTAGCAGCGGCATGAAAGACTGATCAACAACTACAAGAAGGGTTTGGTTATAGTCATCAGCTAAAGGTGGCACAACCAGTTATTGAGTGTAAGGGGGCATTTACTTTTTCACACAGGGCCGTTTGGTGTTGCATAACTTCTATATAAAATAAATGAAATAATTATGTAATTGGTGTGTTATTTGTTCACTCAGGTTCCTTTTGATCTAATATTAGGTTTTGGTTGAAGATCGGATAACATTCCGTATCAAAAATATACAAAAGTAGAGAAAAAGGGGCAAATCCTTTTTCATGGCACTGTACCTGTCTAAGAGAAAACAGAGGGTGTTCTTTAATGGAAGCCTCTCCACGATAATCCTGGTAGAGTAAGGCATTCCCCAAGGCAGCTGTCTAGGCTCCTTACTTTTTTCCATCTTTACTAATGACCTGCCACTGTCTCTGAGTAAAGCCTGTGTATCTATGTATGCTAATGACTCAACATTAAACACGTCAACTACCACAGCAAGTGAACTCACTGCAACTCTTAACAAAGAGCAGCAATCAGTTTTAAAATGGGTGGCAAGTAATAAGCTTGTCCTAAATATTTCAAAAACTAAAAGCATTGTATTTGGTACAAATCATTCACTAAACCCTAAACCTCAACTAAATATTTAAATGAATAGTGTGGAAATTGAGAAAGTTGAGGAGACTAAACTGCTTGGAGTAACCCTGGATTGTAAACTGTCATGGTCAAAACATATGGATGCAACGTTAGCTAAGATCTGCTTTCTTGACATCACTATCAACAAAACAAGTCTTACAGGCCCTAGTTTTGTCACACCTGGACTACTGCCCAGTCATATGGACAAGTGCCACAAAGAAGAACATATGCTAATTACATTTGGCCCAGAACAGAGCAGCACGGCTGGCCCTTAAATGTACATGGAGAGCTAACATCATTAACATGCATGCCAGTCTCTCCTGGTTCAAAGTAGAGGAGAGTTTGACTGCATCACTGCTTGTCTTTGTGAGAGGTATTGACGTGTTGAAAGCACTGAGCTGTCTATTCAAACAACGAGCACACAGCTCAGACACCCATGCATAACCCACAAGCCATGCCACCAGGGGTCTCTTCACAGTCCCCAAGTCCAGAACAGACTCTGGGAAACACACAATACTACATAAGGAACAACGTGGACTGTGAAGAGACACACACACACACGCTGACACACACAGTTTACACATATGTACATTGTAAAATTATACATTTTGCATTGTAGATATGTAGTGGTGTAGTAATGTGTTGTATGATTTTTTTGGTGATGTAATTGCCCTAATCTTGTTTGGACCTCAGGAAGAGTAGCTGCTGCCTTGGCAGGAAGAAATGAGCATCCATAATAAATACACATACAAATACATGGAGCCTGTTCAGTTGGCTGTTGCTTTGCTGTTCTGTTGTACTCGAATAGTGAGTCACACTATTACACCATCAACGGTGTTCGTCTCTGACTTATCACAGCGTCACAGTAAACCTGTATTAACATGCTTTGCTTGTGTTATGACATGCTATGTTAACTAACCACTTCTATTCACTCTCTTTCCCTTCCTCTCTCCCCCTCCATCTCAATCTCTATTACCCTCCCCTCTTTCTTTATTTCTCTCTCTCCCCTTCTCCCTTCTCTCTCCCTCCATTTTCTCTTCTCCCCCTCTATATTTATCTCTCCCCTTTAATCTTTCTCTCTATCTTTCCCTCTCTCTTACCTCTCACAGTTGCAGAAGGCCATCGAGGGCTCCACCCGTAGTGGGGTAAGATTGCGCCCCCCTCTGGCCAGTTTCAGAGATGCCAACCGTAAAGCGAAGAAGCATGCGGCTCCCCCCTCCACACCCTCCTCCCCCACCAGGGACAGGGAACTGTGGGGTGAGGGGGGGAAGAGGGAGGGAGGGGGTAGTAGGAAGGAGGGGAGCGATGGGTTTAAATGGGAGGTTAAGGAAGAAAAGGGGGAGGGAGATGGAGGAAAGAGGGAGGGAGAGGTGGTAAGGTTGAAGGATGAGGTGGTTGGTACAGAGGGAGAGGGTGACATGGATGAGGCTAAGGAGGAACCCAGGGGGAACGCAGGAGAAGCAGGTGCCTCCAGTGCAGGTGCAGAGTGTGACACCTCCACCCCCAACAGCCGAGGGACAGACTGTCCCCCTCAGGAGCCTTCCTCCCCCACCTCACCACACTCCTCCTCCACTCGTATCTTCATTGTGTCATCCCTTCCTACCGTGCCGGAGACAGATGGAGAGAGGGAGAGCGAAGATTCTGAAGAGCCAATTTAGATGGCGACAGGGAATTCTGTGGATTCTGTTTCTTAAATGAAGACTTTCTCCTCTCTGGCCTCACTCCACTTACCTCATTCAGTGAGCGTTTCAAGGAGAGCGTAACAAGGAGCATCCTGGGTATTGGAGTTCTGTGCAGGCTCATTCGAGGCTCTGCAGATGTTCAGCTTACAGAGAGCAGGAAGAACAGGTGCACACAGTGCTTCTGGGACTTGTAGTTCTGGAATTTCTGGTAGCTAATAATACTTTTTGTAAGTCTCTTTCCTGATCTCAGCAGTTTTTGAAGGATTTTTTTCTACTCAAGACAAACTTCTTTTTCACTATTTCCATTTCTCAGGTTTCTCTCCGTGTCTTTAAAACTACAAAAATGGACAGATGTTCTAAGTTCTTCATCTGTACTTATCATTGTTGGTCTCCTTGTCCCGGTATTGTTGAATGTATGAATGTGTTTGTAGCTACATGGTACTGTATGTCTGTATCACTGAACTCCATGTATCTTTATGACACTGTATATGACAGCAATGAAATGTTTGATAATGAAATCACATCATTAATCATGACTCCATGTCTGTCAATGGACTGATTTATATTTGATCAAATCGATTGAACGTTTACTGATTAATGAATATACAGGCTTTAAATTATTACTGTTACCACTGTAAAGCAAATATTGAAATTGTTCATACTGATGCCTATCTACTATTCTTATGGAATACAATAAATATTTAAATGTTTTCAGTAACATTTCATTGGATTTTGAGCATGGCAATAATCAGCTCCGGCATAATACCAGAGATGCACTGTTCACTACAGTCTTGTAAAAGTTTGTCTTTAAAAAGTCTGTGGACGTATCAACACTTCCAGCTGAGAAGGTCAACAGTGTTTCAGTCTCAATTTGTTTGACATGAACATTCTCCTGACATCATAATGGCTGACAACAGCAGACAGACAGGGAGGTTTAACTGTAGGCTTCAACCATTGCTGCCAGTCCCCTGCAGGACGCTTTCTGCTGTTTCTGTGGTTGTCATGTTTGGTATGGCTTTGACAAAGAAGTTGAACAAGAAACAGATCTGGCTACCAGGCTGGGGCCCTATATCAGTACTTAAAACATATATCCATCCTTCCTTAAAGTAATCCCTGATGTCTACCAGCAAGTTTTCTACACTACCATTACATGAAGGAAGGCAGGAAGGATGGATGCACTGTCATGTATTCAGGATGAAATACACCTAGAATGTGTGTTTGGGGTTGACAGGGAGGGAATGGAAACATGATAGAAGAACTGCGTCACAAAGCCCCAGCAGGCTTTGCATCTCCGTGTTCACTGACCATAAAGAAAAGCACGCTTTCGGTGACGTTCCTCATCCTCACAATATAAAAAAACAATGTCCCTTCTCACTGTTCAAAGATGTCCACACACATACACGTCAGGATTCTCTTTGTGTGTTTATTTGCTCTTTCTCCACCGTTTTTCTTTTATTTGGATAGTGGGGAGGAGGGGGGGAGGGGGAGAAGAAAGAGAATGGAGTAGAGGGGAAAGGGATGGAAGAGGGTGTTCGCTCGTGCAGGGGAAAGAGAGAGGGGGAGGAAAAGAGAAAGATATAGGTTTACGGCCGAGGAGGAAGGGAGGGGAGACCACGTGGAAGAACCATCCCGTCACAACCTTCCCATAAGCATGCATAGGTATGGGCTTTAATATACTGGTCTTGCCAGTTTACATTGATCATCTCAAATTAAAACATTCAATCAACCCAATTGTATACAAGTGTATTTACCTCAGGGTTCTGTGCCACACAGTTCCAACTGACTACATCATTTTTTAAAAATGTATGTTTGCCTCAAATTTGGTCAATCTGTCAGATTTTTTAAACAATGTTTTCAGGCAGTGATTCTTCCAACAAGAAAACAGACAACTACATGGACAGACAGACTCAGACAAACAGAGACACAAATATACAGAACAGGTACAAAGAGAGAGCAAAGGCTAGAAAGGCCAAACGTTACGTATTGAAAGATGGCAGTAGAATCATATATAACAAGAAATCAACTGGAAATCAATCAGTCAATCAATCAACAAAGACAATCGATAAACAGGAACATTCAAGGAAATACATTTGGCTTCTTGTTGTTAGTTTATTAATTAAGTTCTTAATCGTCAAAATAATCTATAAAATATCTTTGTTGATGTAGTATCATTCTCTGGGTCCATGTTGGTGCTTTCAAAGAAGCAGAACAATCTCTCTGGGGTCAAAGGTCTATCACTACAGAAAGTCCCAAGGACAACACACAGAACAATACTGCTTCAAAAAGACTTACCTACAATAAATAATAAACTATGTACAGGCTGTCATGTTATTCCTCCCCCCAAATAATCATGAAATAAATAAATTAATAAGAGTGGTTGGGTAAAGACATCCTGTAGGTTGTAGCTCTCAGAGCCAGTCTGAGACAGACAGGTGAAGGCTAATGCATAACACAAACTGAAGAACACCACAAGGTTGCAGCTCACCAGAACCATCTGTTAGAAGTAGGGGCGCTGAGTCTATCCTGGTCAGGTCACGTGGTCAGGATAGACTCCTAGCCTTGGTTAGTTCTAACACCAATATGCATCCTGTCTTGCAGACACGTCATACGTGTCATGACAGCTGATGTACACTTATGACTAGTAGCCTAAAGGAAGTTGTGTGGTTGAGGTTGCGTTGTCATTGCCTGGGTGATCGTGGCAGCTGTGACATGAATCTTCATGACTGGTTATGACTATATAAATGACATCATTGTGTGTTTCATGATGGACAGCTCCAGGGAAGAGGTGAGTAACCTTAACCCTAGCCCTTGTCCTGGAGGGATGCAGTCAGTGTGTGCAGGGTTTTGTTCCAGACCAGCTTTAACACAACTGATTACAATTAATTGTGGCCACATTGTAGCCCTCCAGAAGTTTTCACTGTCTGTTTGTCCGATCAGAGAGAGCCCCAACCAACACGAAACTGCTCTACATCAACCACACATATTCTGTCTTATACTGGAGGACGTGTCAATCATTCAGTAGAAAAATAAACATTGTCCCAACATTGCATAAATAATCAATCAATAAATGAATGAATTCAAGTCATTAAACCTTTAATCTATCTTAATGTTTTTTTCACACAATCATCAGAGTGAAAGGAGAAGGTTGTTCGCCGTCAAATAATAGTAATATTAATAATAATATTAATAAGAATAATAATAATAATAATAACTGCTATTGTTGTGGTTTTTATTAGTGACACGTGCACAGATACTCCAGACCAGTATCTCCAAAATTCCACTATTCTATCATGTCTCTGAACTTCACTACCATTCCTCCGTTGGGATACACACTTTCCTCTTCAGGAAATACACACGCTAACTCAAACGTCACACTCGACTCAGGCAGAGTTTTGCTCCATCGTTGTAGTCACCATGAGCAGGAAGATACCGGTTCTGTTCGGTTCTAGTGTTTGGTTCTTCTATTCAGTTCTATTCCCTGATTGACTTCAATGTTCTCCTTAGACCCAGTCAAATGAGGTCCTTTGCATTATTTTAAAGCAATATTCCGATATCCAATACTTTAACGTTCACACTATTTACAATGTTGACATTCCACTATCCTTTTCCTTTTACTTGTGTGGTGATAGAAACCAATCTAAACGCAATACGCTTCATTTGGGAGCTCAGGAAGATTCCCAAAGGAAAGAGCTGGGACTGAGACGTGTAGAAAATAAAGAAACTGTTGCAGTGGGGACTGTGAGAGATGGTTTATATCCTCTCTCATTAGTATTTACATCTATCTGACAGTAGTGGCCACAAGCCGTTTAGGAGACCTGTGTTTGGCTCCTCATTAATTAGTTACAATTTTGAAGATGTGTTTTTCCCTTCTAAGAATCAGCACCCCATTCAAACAGCTCTATCCTACACCTTTCAGAGAAAAAAATTATCCTCATCTTTTCTCCACAAAGAAAAGCTTGGTATTGTCCCCAAGAGCTGACATCAAAACAACAATCTGGGTTAAAACAGAAGCACATCTCAATCTAAATCCTCTTTCTGTTGGTGCCAAAACATTCCAGAGCACTCCCTCTTCCTCCAGCCATCTCTAGTTTGGAACCTGGAACAACAGCTCGGAATCCATCTCGTCTAGTGGTTCTGTTTTGGTTCTTGGTGATGCTAAGAGCTCTTTCTGAACAGTAATCAAGGACATTGACGTGTGACAGAGTCCAAAGGCAGCCTCTGATCTGTTGGATGGCATCAGTGCAAAGGGATTCGCTACTACAGCTCTGTCTCTTCACCATTCACTCCATGACACGGACCTGTCAGTCATGATGCACAGTCAAGCAGACTACAAGGAGCTCCATGCCCTGAGTCTTCTCTGGCCAGCCGTGTCCTAGGTTCAGTGCAAAGTCTATACAGTTCACTATAGGACAGGTACTCCATAGTATTCTGAAGAAACATACGGAAAGACAGAGTAGGAAGCACACTATCTTACTGTACAGTACATTCCTTTAACTGTGCAGTGCTGTGTGTGTGGCCGACAGGCCTGCAGCCTTTATGTACCTTGGACATCTGGAGAACACAGCAACATAGTAACGTTGTTGTCTTTCTAACTGTGTTAGGAGGGTTCAAGTAGATTTCACTGCAGTGGTTAGGTTGCAGAGAGCCAATTTGGATTTAAATCATTTTTGGGGATAATCGAATAGGTGTAATTTTTAGGGGGTTATGATGAACCCAACCTACTAAAGTTGCTCTGTATTCATGCAGTTAGTTCTATAAGTGTTGTGGATGCTAGATGTGAATGACATAAGAGGATAACATGTGAGTTTCTGTTCTTCAAGTTATGGGGTTGACATTATTCTATTTGATGTGTTGAGTGTAAGCTGTAAACAGAGTAGTTCTCCCATTGAGAGATAGTGTTTTTTAAAAACAGTGATTTTGATATATATTCTTTTATCATTCACTTATACATAGATTTTTGTGTTGTCATGATTGTTTTCTTTGTTAGAAAATCATTGTTGTCATGATAATGTTTTATTACTATAGATGTAATGATCATTATCATATTTGACGCTGGACTGGATAAAGTCTTGTTTAAAAAGCATGCGCGTTTCAATTCCCTCCTCCTCCGTTTCCTCTTCCTGATGCAAATGTCTCAAGCTCAGCTGCTCCTCTTCTTTTTATCGTCCCCTCATACCTCCTTTTTCTCGCTCAGTCTTTTTTCCCTCCCTCTATTCATCCCTCCCTCTATTCATTCCTCCCTCTATTCATCCCTCCCTCTATTCATCCCTCCCTCCTCCTTCTGTCTGGGAATGTAGGCTTCCAAAAAAAGTTGTCCGTTGGACCAGCTGTTGTCACTGCGTGAGTCTGTTTCCAATCTTCCTCCTCTGCTCTTCAGTGGTCACAAGAGTTTATATCCCATCAAAAATGTGTTTGATACCTGAAAAGGAACAGATTTATTGATAAATATTTCATTATTATGATAAGTCATTCCTGACGCTGAGGGTCAGTCTGTCACGTCTCTCAGGGCAATCTGTCGATCAGTTGGTTGCCATGGCAGCAACAGCAGACCCTTGCTTCTCTTCCTTCTCCTCTAGAATCTGGATGCCTCCACAGCTGACATCAGAGGCCTTCCGCTCTGTGATTTGCTGTGCTGGTTGCCCTGGACTACTGCGCCCCGGACTACGTTGCCCAGGACTACGTTGCCCAGGACTACTGCCCCCGGAGGTGACGGCTTCATCTCTCTGTGTTAGAGTGGCAGACTCCGGCTCCATGCAGAGTGTTAGCTCCTCGTCCTGTTCAGGGGACAGAGCAGGGGCTTGGTCAGGGGATGACACTTACAGAACATTCAGGGAGAAACTTTTTGAATATAACAGATACTGCATGATTCTCTGACCATGGAGAGGAGAAAGCAAGGGTGTATTCACGAGTTCAGATGGAAATGTCTCTCTGTCATACAGTACCAGTCAAAAGTTTGGACACACCTATTCATTCAATGGTTTTTCTTTATTTTTGACTATTTTCTACATTGTAGAATAATAGTGAAGACATTAAAACTATGAAATAACACATATGGAATCACACAGTAACCAAAAATGTGTAGATGGATTTTAGATTTTAGATTATTCAAAGTAGCCACCCTTTGCCTTGATGACAGCTTTGTACACTCTTGGCATTCTCTCAACCAGCTTCATCTTGAATGCTTTTTCAACAGTCTTGAAAGAGTTCCCAGATATGCTGAGCACTTGTTGACTGTTTTTCCTTCACTCTGTGGTCCAACTCATCCCAAACCATCTCAATTGGGTTGAGGTCTGGTGATTGTGGAGGCCAGGTCATCTCCATCACTCTCATTTTTGGTCAAATAGCCCTTACACAGTCTGGAAATGTGTTGGGTCATTGTCCTGTTGAAAAACAAATGATAGTCCCACTAAGCGCAAACCAGATGGGATGGCGTATCGCTGCAGAATGCTGTGGTAGCCATGCTGGTTACTTGTGCCTTGAATTCTAAATAAATCACTGACAGTGCCACCAGCAAAGCATACCATCACACCTCTGCCTCCATGCATCACGGTGGGAACCACACATGCGGAGATCATCCATTCAACTACTCTGCGTCTCACAAAGACACGGTTGGAACATGGTTGGAACCAAAAATCTCAAATTTGGACTCATCAGACCAAAAGGACAGATTTCCACTGGTCTAATGTCCATTGCTCGTGTTTCTTGTCCCAAGCAAGTCTCTTCTTATTATTGGTGTCCTTTTTTTATTGCAAAAATTCGACCATGAAGGCCTGATTCACGGAGTCTCCTCTGAACAGTTGATGTTGAGATGTGTCTGTTACTTGAACTCTGTGAAGCATTTATTTGGGATGCAATTTCTGATGCTGGTAACTCTAATGAACTTATCCTCTGCAGCAGAGGTAACTCTGGGTCTTCCTTTCCTGTGGAGGTCCTCATGAGAGCCAGTTTCATCATAGTGCTTGATGGTTTTTGCGGCTGCACTTGATGAAACTTTCAAATTTCCGGATTGACTGACCATATTTAAAGGAATGATTGACTGTCATTTATTTTTTGCTGGACTTGGTCTTTTACCAGATAGGGCTATCTTCTGTATACCCACCCTACCTTGTCACAACACAACTGATTGGCTCAAATGCATTAAGAAGGAAAGATTTTCCACAAATGAACTTTTAACAAGGCACACCTGTTAATTGAAATCCATTCCAGGTGACTACCTCATGAAGCTTGTTGAGAGAATGACAAGAGTGTGCAAAGCTGTCAACAAGGCAAAAGGTGGCTACTTTGAAGAATCTGAAATATAAAATATATTTTGATTTGTATAACACGTTTTTGGTTACTACATGATTCCATATGTGTTATTTCATAATTTTGATGTCTTCACTATTATTCTACAATGTAGAAAATAGTAAAAATAAAGAAAACCCCAGGAATGAGTAGGTGTGTCCAAACTTTTGACTGGTACTGTATATTAAAGCATCAAGGATATACCTCTCTGCAGTTTTCAAAAATCATCGATGTGGATTAAATGCATAGAAATATAATGAATAGAATGGATGAATCATTGTCTTGAATGTGGACTCCTGTTCTATTTATTTTATTTCTATGCATTTAATCCTATCCGATAGGCGAAGTCCAGATAGATATTTTTTTTTAAACTGGGCCCTGATAACTCTGTGACCTAATATGAGCTCACCTTCAGTTCATCTTCCTCCTCTTGCTGCTCCAGCAGAGGGGAATGTTCGGTCCCCGCCCCCTCATCCCCAGACGGAACATTCAGAGCCGCCTCCACCACCGCTGCCACGCCTATGTTGTACCCTCCAATATCAGCGTGATAGGATCCTGTCTGGCCCGCCCCCCACAGGTCCACCAATGGGGCGTGGGTGGCAGGGGCCAGGCTATGGATGGTGCTGTTGGGCGTGGCTTGCAACGAGTGGTTGGCGCTGTGCAGCCTTTGCTCCAGAGACTGTGGAGAGAAAGAAGAGAAAATGAGGAGCTGGAGGTAGGTAGAGGTTCCCCTTCACCACTGATACAGGATCAGATATTTGTTTATCCCCCTAATGGTAAAGAATCTGGAAATATGATCCTAAATCTGTGGTTAAGGGTTTCTTCCTTTGAGCGTAATGTTGAATTGAAAGGGACAGTGTAATTGTGTTGTACTAAGAAGTGAGATACAATAATGAATCTCTGACGATATTACCATATCAAAGGCCGAATTCAGTATTCTTGTCTCGAAAAACACTAAAAAACAAAATGTCAGCTGCCCGACTACACCATGAATGAATATTGTCTATCCATGGAAATAAATTGTTAATGCTTTCCTCTCATTTTAGACTGTTGTTTTTCCTCACCTGTTGTTGCTGATACAGGAGCTGCTGTTGCTGGTAGTGCTGTATCTGTTGTAGCTGCTGCAGCTGCTGGAGCTGACTCTGCTGCTGTAGGTTGAACTGCTGCTGCTGCTGCTGCTGCAACGCGTTCCCATCATACCCATCACAGGAAGTCCCGCCCTGCTGCATCACGTAGGAGCCAGCAGCGGGAGAGGCCACTCCGGAGGGCTCGTTGCTGATTGGCTCCCAGGCGTCAGAGGAGGAGAGGCAGTAGAGGCCCTGGGCAACATAGGTGTTGGGCCACATGTCCGCAGAGGAGTGGTGCAATATCTGGTCTGAGAAGATGAAAATAATGAGAAAATAGAAGAGTGAAGAGGCGGGATAAGTGGTAGATTGTCCTTGACGGATGCACTACATTGGACCTCATGGATATCAAACTGCAAATAAATCTACAATGCTGACATCAGCCTTTTCCCGAAAGAGGAAACCTGAAGAGGAATCATGTGATATCCCTGGGGGACACCCCAACCCTCTCAGACCCAAATTTATAATTGAGAAAATGACTTTACTTGAACAATCCCCAGACAGACACCAAGTGTAGCTACACCGAGTAGTCCAATACATCAGCATTATGACTCTGTATAGCCATTGGGGAGTCTATCTGCCCTGCATTAAAATGACATATAATTCAGCCAATAGCACGGCTGATATGAATAAGAGTGAGTCATAGTAGTTTTTGCCATCTCATATTCCAATCTGGTTTTGTTACGGATGAACAAGGCGACTAATATCCCCCACTGACTGATAACAACATTAACACTTTTGAAGTATGGTAGCCATTTTGTGCGAAGGAGGAAAATAAATGGAGGAAAACATCAGTTTGTGTGTTGCCAATGCCGTTATATACAAAAAAAGCTGTCAAACACAAAAGGATGAGGTAAATCACACTTATTCGCCGACACGTCTTTGTGACATTGGCCTAACAAGTTTCAGTTAGAGGAATGGTGTATATACATGATCTGAGTTGATATGGCGGTGCTAAGAGTTAGCAAGCATCATGCCGGCAACCTCACATGATATCACTTTAATGATGACTCAAAACTGTCAAAATACATCCAGAGACAGCCTTTTAATAAGAACATTCTACAGTTATTTGACTTCAATATAATTACATGAAATAACTGGCCTGAAGTTGTGATTCAACCAATGATCATCACACAGCCTCAAGGCCATTTGTTATCTCTCAATAACAAACCACAGGGAGAAAACCACATTATGATTTCAACATGTCTCCATGTCTGAACGCCTCTTTGCATGAGAAGGAGAAATACAGGAGCACCGTAACGGACAGCACAGCGATGTGGAATAATA
This sequence comes from Oncorhynchus mykiss, assembly GCF_057628025.1. Taxonomy (NCBI): domain Eukaryota; kingdom Metazoa; phylum Chordata; class Actinopteri; order Salmoniformes; family Salmonidae; genus Oncorhynchus; species Oncorhynchus mykiss. The sequence continues at coordinate 19,268,443 of NC_143023.1, forward strand.
ATGACCAAGTGGACTATTTATACAGTGGAAATCCCTGGTCTTGCATTCCCCCAGGCTGTGTTTGTGAATCTGAAATTAGCACAGCATTAACCCTCCAGGCTGAGACGGAATAAGATGCCTTCGTTACTGAGCAAAACGACGCATAGTGTAGCCCACACACTACACTCCAGCGTTGCCTGATCTCAAGCCTATGCATGAACGTGTTTGTCTGCACATTTTAGACAAGGTTCCGCAGTGCAGGATCCTGTTTAGCTCCTTAAACTATCCCTTAAACTTGGTTGCCCTAGTTGATTTGTGCTACTGTAGTTTGTCAAGCATATTTGTAGTCCCTTACCTTGACTGACATGCTCGTTTAGAGGCTATATTTATAGTCCTTTACCTCAACTGTCATTTGGTTGTTTAGAGGTCATATTTGTAGTCCCTTACCTCGACTGACATGCTCGTTTAGAGGCTATATTTATAGTCCTTTACCTCAACTGTCATTTGGTTGTTTAGAGGTCATATTTGTAGTCCCTTACCTCGACTGACATGCTCGTTTAGAGGCTATATTTATAGTCCTTTACCTCAACTGTCATTTGGTTGTTTAGAGGTCATATTTGTAGTCCCTTACCTCGGCTGGTGATGCTCTCCTGGTTAACCTCGCTGAGGTGGGCCACACTGCCCTGGTTAGACCCTGACCTCATGCTCTCTCCATCCATGGAGGTCCAGGCCATGAGCGTTGCCTGGGAGATGGCAAACTGCTGCAGGATACCTGGAGTGCAGAGGGTAAGTCAGGGTCATTGTAACGGCACAGTTGGCTGCTGCCTTCCCTCAGCACCTTAATGATTTAATATCTATGGCTAATTTAAATAAAGATGTAATATGTAGTCTATTTAATATCTATGGTTATGCTCTGCCTAGGCCAATGTTGACATATTTGGCTGGTGTTATGCCATGCCGATTAGCTGACCTATAAACAGTCTGGTTATGACGTGGCGTTCAACACATGAGAACCCTTTTTCCAAAAGGCTTGATTTTGTGAGGGTTTCCTCTGAACACCACCTTGGTTGTATAGATCAGCATCAACCACACATATTGCTTCTGTCATCTCTCACAGTGACAAATTCCCCTCCCCCTCTGACCTGCGGTGAAGCGAGCCTCCTTCTCCCCGTCGCTGAGGTCGCTGTAGGCGTCGCTCTCCAACCGTCTCTCCATCTCCTGCTCTGCTGTGGACTTGCGTGGGACGGAGACACCCCCCGGGCCCACCACAGACATGTCCCAGTTCTGCCACTCGATCATGTGTGCCATCCGGCCTTGGGCCATGGATGTAGGCTTGGTCACCTTGTCCTTCATGGAGCGATTCACACCTGGGGAGGGGGGAGAAGTGAAGAGGGATGTAGGGATTGATGCGGGTATTGGGGAGGGTTAGAAGGGTGAAAGTGAATTAAGGGAGGGTTGGAGGGATATTAAGGGGTTTAGAGAAGGGGTGAATGTGGAGTTTGGGGGAGTTAGGAGACAGGCATCAGGTTGGAGAGAGAGGGGGAAGGAAACAGATGAGATATTATGTTATTATTCCACATTTAGGTCTGTCTGATCCTGTCAGTATTTAGCTGGTGCTGATAAGGGCCTCTGGATGAGTGGTTAAATGAGCGGCTTAATGAACATGCTTTAGATTCATGGCTGAATGAATAGGGAAGAGATGCTTATAATGTAGATGAGATGACGTGTGGAACCGAGGAGGATGATGGGGCACAGGGAGGAGCAAATGGATACGTCTGCTCTGGGAGAGGTGCATCATGGGACAGAGGAGGTTAATTGGGGTGAGATGGCCAGAGGCGTGTCAGTAATGAGAGGTTGGCTTGTTGACATGATAGCTTTCACACCTCTGCTAAGCTGCCTGCGCTGGCTAAGCAGAAACCCCACTCCCCCTGCAGTGTCTGTTAAGACATCCTCAGCTGATGCATACAGTGCACTGCGGAAGACACTCTACTTTAGAAATCATGTTCCGCCATGACGGTCTGTATTCTGTCTGCTGGTTACATTATGGCTTTGCTCAGTAATTAATGTGTCCAAGTCAATATATGATGAGTTAGCAGTTCACTACATTCCAATACACATTTCAACTGCACCACACTGCGCAGTGCACAATGCACATTACATAATTATACACACTTTAACACACAGACACAAACTCAGACTACACTCAGAGACAGTAGACACATCACACAGACACTAGAGTAGTTCAACGCTGCTTAACAACCACTTAACAGACAAACAACTACACCTCCCACTCACCTCTTGTTAACTCAACAAGCCACATAACAATGTATTGTGGGTAGTGTATTTTTTTATAGGGTTGTTGTTAGGTTTAAGTGTTATTCCACCAATGACTGGGGGGTCAGCCATTGACGAGTATTATCATTATGGAGAGAGGAAGTGAATCAGGGGAACCCACTCTGGGGCCATGTTGGCTCCAGCGCCTGTCCAGGCGGGAGCTGACATGGGGTCAGTTTACCAGTTACAGGACAGACACACACCTGACACACCTGTCAGTGAGGACTTAGCCAGAGCACCGATCCCGTAGTTATTGGAGTTGTTCCTCTTCAGACGAGGCAGGATGGACGTGGTGTCTTCCATAGACAGCTAGAGGAGTGAGGGAAGAGGATGACAGAGAGATGGAGGAAGAGATGTGTGCCACAGAAGCACACAGAGTTCAGAGGGTAGGTGAGAGGAGAAGTTAGGTCGATACTGGGTTAATACAGCGTCAAAAAGAAACAATGTCATCATTTGACAAAAAAAATCTTAATTTCCCGAGGTCGTTGTTTGAACAACTTCGTGCTGAAGTGCATTATGGGGAGTGTTGTTTTTTATAATCTGCAATCAATAAAAACATAGTGCACATTCACACTGGTTGATTGTTTGCTGTGGTCACTACAGTGCACAGTGCACTACTACATTGAGAGAGTGTATAGAGAGAGTTAGATGGGAGGGGAACTGTATAGAGAGAGTTAGATACTCTATAGAGAGAGTTAGATGGGAGGGGAACTGTATAGAGAGAGTTAGATACTCTATAGAGAGAGCTAGATGGGAGGGGAACTGTATAGAGAGAGTTAGATACTCTATAGAGAGAGTTAGATGGGAGGGGAACTGTATAGAGAGAGTTAGATACTCTATAGAGAGAGCTAGATGGGAGGGGAACTGTATAGAGAGAGTTAGATACTCTATAGAGAGAGCTAGATGGGAGGGGAACTGTATAGAGAGAGTTAGATACTCTATAGAGAGAGCTAGATGGGAGGGGAACTGTATAGAGAGAGTTAGATACTCTATAGAGAGAGCTAGATGGGAGGGGAAGTGAGGGGACGAAGTAGTAGGTTACCTAAGGTGAGTTCAATCAAATAAGTCAAAACAAATAGATAGAGAAATAAAGGTAGATGAAGGAATGATGTCACAACACTTACATTGATTCTTTCCCATGAAAAGTCTGAACATCCATGCTGAAGGAGAAAAATAGGAGGAGAGAGGGGGATGGGGAAAGAAGGAGCAGGAAAGAATAAGAGAGTAGGAACAAGAGACAAGTAGAGAAAGACGTACACAAGCATGGAAGAAATGGGAGGAGACAAAGAGGAGGAGGAGAGAAGTGATAGTGACAGGGGTAGAGTAGTATAACCAACATGCAGAAATAGAAAGAAGGATAGGAGAGGGAAAGAGGGAGAAGATCGCAAAGAGACAAATACAAGGTTTTACCAGAAAGACAGAGGAGAAGAGTCAAAGGCCAAAAAGATAGAGGAAGAGAAGAGTCAAAGACCAAAAAGATAGAGGAGGAGAGACAGACCAGAAAGAGAGAGGAGAGGAGACAAAGACCAGAAAGATAGAGGAGGAGAGACAAAGACCAGAAAGATAGAGGAGGAGAGGAGTCAAAGCCCAGAAAGATAGAGGAGGAGAGACAAAGACCATAAAGACAGAAAGGAGTCAAAGACGAGAAAGATGGAGGAGAGACAAAGACCAGAAAGATAGAGGAGGAGAGTCAAAGCCCAGACAGATAGAGTAGGAGAGTCAAAGCCCAGAAAGATAGAGGAGGAGAGGCAAAGACCAGAAAGATAGAGGAGAAGAGACAAAGGCCAGAAAGATGGAGAAGAGGAGACAAAGGCCAGAAAGATAGAGGAGGAGAGACAAAGGCCAGAAAGATGGAGGAGAGACAAAGACCAGAAAGATAGAGAGGAGTCAAAGACCAGAAAGAAGGAGAGGAGTCAAAGACCAGAAAGATGGATGAGGAGAGACAAAGACCAGAAATATAGAGGAGGAAAGGCAAAGCCCAGAAAGATAGAGGAGTCAAAGACAAGAAGGATAGAGGAGAAGAGGAAACAAAGACCAGAACGATAGAGGAGGAGAGGAGTCAAAGCCCAGAAAGATAGAGGAGGAGAGGAGTCAAAGACCAGAAAGACAGAGGAGTCAAAGACCAGAAAGATAGAGGAGGAGAGAAGTTAAAGCCCAGAAAGATAGAGGAGGAGAGGAGTCAAAGCCCAGAAGATAGAGGAGGAGAGTCAAAGCCCAGACAGATAGAGGAGGAGAGAAGTCAAAGTCCAGAAAGGCAGAGGAGGAGAAGAGTCAAAGACCAGAAAAATAGAGAGGAGACAAAGCCCAGAAAGATGGAGAGGAGAAGATTCAAAGAACAGAAAGATAGAGGAGAAGAGTCAAAGACCAGAACGACAGAGAGAAGGGAGGAGTTGAAAGCCAGATCAGTTCCATAGTATAGCAGAGTGAATATGTTATGACTGAATGATTCTCTCTCTCTTCTCATTTCCTCTTCTGGTTACATCTGACACACCAAACACTGAGCACTATCCATGCCAGTGGGGGTTGGGGGGGGCTGATACAGAAGTGTCTGTGTGCAAGCGTGTAGGCACGTGTGTGTATGAATGTGTGCACATGTGTTCATGTGTGTGCGTGCGATCTGTGTGTGTGTGTGTGTGTGTGTGTGTGTGTGTGTGTGTGTGTGTGTGTGTGTGTGTGTGCTTGCGTGTTATAACTGATGTAAGCTGGCTGATGGTAGCGGTGTCAGTGTCCTCTCTGGTGAGATCTGTGTCAGCAGACAGACAGACAGACATACAGACAGACAGACAGACAGAGACAGGGGGCTGAGGAGCAGGCTAACAGAAGGGGGATGGTGACAGTCTAGATAAGCACCAGCGTCTGTCACACCACCTCTGAGTCCTGTATCAGCTGAATTGTTCCTGACAATACAAGAGCCGGGGCCTTAGAACCAGCAGGGCGGCATGGTGCCATGTCCCCTTACAGATGTGTTCAGTCTCCAGAAAACCTAGCTCTCATGTTCTCTCTCTTATTGTTACACTCTGTCTGTCTGTCTGTCTGTCTGTCTGTCTGTCTGTCTGTCTGTCTGTCTGTCTGTCTGTCTGTCTGTCTGTCTGTCTGTCTGTGTCTGTCTGTCTGTCTGTCTGATGACACAGATGTTTCTCTCCTCTCTCTCTCCCCCACTCTTTTTTTTATTACATGTTTGAAGGGCAAGTGTGTCAGGAGAAACACATGATCGATCCACAGTACAGTACATTCAGTTTCAATTTAAATGGTCCTCTTTCTCCTGCCACAAAATCATCCAAGAAGTGCTGAAGATCATTTTAGTAACAGTATCTCAAAAGGAAGGAGAGGAGAGAGGACTTGAAAGGAGAAGTGGAGAGGAAAGGATCTGGGAAAAGAGGAGTGAGGGATGGAGTGAGAGGAGGAGAGGTGGGTGATGCCCCTACTGTTCTACAGTGAGCCAGCACTGAGGCGTGACAGAGAAGAAGCAGACGTCATAGCAACAGCAATGAGCCAACCACAGTGGTTGGTCCTCCTTCCAGCTACAGACGCCATTTTGAATGTAGAGGAAGTTAGCAAACCAACAGCAACATGTGCGCTAGCTAGCTACTCTATAAGCAGATGCAGTAGCACTCATGGCTTCAGTAGTAGAGAGCTAAAGTTGATGTTGGTCACCATCTTGGATCAAGATCCCCATTTGTGGAAGTGAGAACCCCACTGCTGGAGCCATTGGGTGTAACAGGGTGGCTGAGCTGTGTGAATTAAGAGTGATAGTTAAAGTCCTGAATGTCAGGCTTACCTGTTCCCCATCCTTTACTGGCACTCCATCTGCCGCTAAAACAGAGAGAGGGAGGGAGGGAGGGAGGGAAATAGAGAGAGAGAGAGAGAGAGAGAGAGAGAGAGAGAGAAGAAGAAGAAACGAGGAGAGATAAATCGTTTGAATTTGTTTTGGCAATGTGAATACATGCAAGTTCTTTCACACTGCCAATAGAGAGGGAGAGGGAAAAGCATGGTCAGGGGGATAAGGTGTGACTTTGGCTGTAACACTAAACAGTCATAAAACAGTAGGCTAATCATTACTGTCTAACTGTGTTAGAGAGAAGAGCATCACTTCACTGACTGACCACAGGACACTGCTACTCAACATACACCCGCAAATAAACACACACACACACACACACACACACACACACACACACACACACACACACACACACACACACACACACACACACACACACACACACACACACACACACACACACACACACACACACACACACACACACACACACACACACTGTGAATCCTTCCTGGGGGAGACAAAGGGATTGAGAGAACCTACAAGTACATTCCCAACACTATGTTGGAATAATGAATTGTTTTATCCCTCCTCTTTTCCTGGATGTCCAAATCCTAATTAAAACACAGGTTTAATTAGTGAGACATTGGTGGTAATGGAGTTTAAATACAGCAGCCGTCTCTGGGCGCTCGCTCTCTTTATCAGAGTCTGTGGCCTTTTCGCTCTCTCTGGTGGGTTTGCTTCTCTGTGTGTGTACACTGAGTGTGTGTGTACAGTGTGTGTGTGTAATGCTGTATCTGCAGACTGTAGAAGTATTGAATTAAACCAGTCAGTTATATGTCTCACTGAGGCGCTAATACACTGAGCTACTTGATGTCCGGTGACCCACCAGTAGAGTAGTGTTAGCTTTACAGAGAGGACATTCCAACACGTTGCCTCCTCCTGTCTGTCTGCTCTGCCTGACTCCTCTACAGGGCTCTCAGCTGACTAAGTAGCTGTTAGCACCTGCTTCCACCTGATTGCCGCCACACCATTTACACCTCTTCCATCTGGATAAATAAAGAGTTTCAGAGATTAAAGTTGACAGATGAAGTCAGGTCTGTCTGACCCCATAATGACCCTGTTGGTGTTTCCTGTAGTGTGACCCCCTGGCCTCCAGCCAGTCTGAGTGTCTTCCAGGCTGACCTTGTGGGGCTGACACAGCTGAGGTGTGAGACACACAGTTAGCCAGCCTACCAGACTAGATCTCATTTCAATTCAATTCAATTCAATTCAAGGGCTTTATTGGCATGTGAAACACATGTTGACGTTGCCAAAGAAAGTGAAGTAGATAATAAACCAAAGTGAAATATACAATGAAATGAACAGTAAACATTACACTCACAGAAGTTCCAAAAGAATAAAGACATTACAAAAGTAATATGATGTATATATACATTGTTGTAACGATGTGCAAATGGTTAAAGTACAAAAGGGAAAATAAATAAGCAGAAATATGGGTTGTATTTACAATGGTGTTTGTTCTTCACTGGTTGACCTTTTCTTGTGACAACAGGTTACAAATCCTGCTGCTGTGATGGCACACTGTGTAATTTCACCCAGTAGATATGGGAGTTCATCAAAATTGGATTTGTTTTCGAATTCTTTGTGGATCTGTGTAATCTGAGAGAAATATGTGTCTCTAAGATGGTCATATATTTGGCAGGAGGTTAGGAAGTGCAGCTCAGTTTCTACCTCATTTTGTGGGCAGTGAGCACATAGCCTGTCTTCTCTTGAGAGCCAGGTCAGCCTATGGCGGCCTTTCTCAATAGGAATAGCTCACTGAGTCTGTACATAGTCAAAGTTTTCCTTAAGTTTGGGTCAGTCACAGTGGTCAGGTATTCTGCCACTGTCTACTCTCTGTTCAGGGCCAAATAGCATTCTAGTTTGCTCTGTTTTTTTGTTAATTCTTTCCAATGTGTCAACTATTTATCTTTTTGTTTTCTCATGATTTGGTTGGGTCTAATTGTGTTTCTGTCCTGTGGCTCTGTGGGGTGTGTTTGTGTTTGTGAACAGAGCCCCAGGACCAGCTTGCTTATGGGACTCTTCTCCAGGTTCATCTCTCTGTGCTTTGTTATGGAAGGTTTGGGAATCGCTTCCTTTTAGGTGATTGTAGAATTTTCTCTTTTCTGGATTTTGATAATTAGCGGGTATCTCTCCGTCTCTTTCTCTCTAGGGGCACAGAGTGTCCCAGGTTTCCTCTGTGTGGCTAAAAGACACAAACACACATAGATATGCACTAATAAAAACACACATATCATATGAATACGGCATCACACATCAAATCAAATCAAAAGTTTATTTGTCACGTGCGCCAGGTGCAAACAGGTTTATTTGTCACAATACAACAACCTTACAGTGAAATGCTTACTTACATACACACACAAACATCAGATCAGATAAGAGTCTTATTCTGAGGTCATATATTTCAAATCAGCACAATATTCCTTGAACAACTGCATTTGAAAGCTATTTTTAGTCAGCTACAAGATGCAAGGAAAGCAAATCAACACAACAGCTACTCGACATACATCATCTTTTCTGATGAAGAGTAACTGCTGCAGCTATAGGAGCCTCCACAGCAACAACAAGGGAGCACATGACCAGAGCAGAGCGACGAGCCAGCTCTCTCCCCCATCCCCAGCCCAGCTCTCTCCCCCATCCCCAGCCCAGCTCTCTCCCCCATCCCCAGCCCAGCTCTCTCCCCCATCCCCAGCCCAGCTCTCTCCCCCATCCCCAGCCCAGCTCTCTCCCCCATCCCCAGCCCAGCTCTCTCCCCCATCCCCAGCCCAGCTCTCTCCCCCATCCCCAGCCCAGCTCTCTCCGCCATACCCAGCCCAGCTCTCTCCCCCACCCAGCCCAGCTCACTCCCCCATCCCCAGCCCAGCTCTCTCCCACATCCCCAGCCCAGCTCTTTCCCCTATCCCCAGCCCAGCTCTCTCCCCCATCCCCAGCCCAGCTCTCTCCCGCATCCCCAGCCCAGCTCTCTCCCCCATCCCCAGCCCAGCTCTCTCCCCCCATCCCCAGCCCAGCTCTCTCCCCTATACCCAGTCCAGCTCTCTCCCCCATCCCCAGCCCAGCTCTCTCCCGCATCCCCAGCCCAGCTCTCTCCCCCATCCCCAGCCCAGCTCTCTCCCCCCATCCCCAGCCCAGCTCTCTCCCCCCATCCCCAGCCCAGCTCTCTCCCCCATCCCCAGCCCAGCTCTCTCCCCCATCCCCAGCCCAGCTCACTACCCCATCCCCAGCCCAGCTCTCTCCCCCACACAGCCCAGTTAACTTCCCTATCCCAAGCCCAGCTCACTCCCTCATCCCCAGCCCAACTCTCTCCCACATCCCCAGCCCAGCTCTCTCCCCTATCCCCAGCCCAGCTCTCTCCCCCATCCCCAGCCCAGCTCTCTCCCCCCATCCCCAGCCCAGCTCTCTCCCCAATCCCCAGCCCAGCTCTATCCCCTATACCCAGCCCAGCTCACTCCCCCATCCCCAGCCCAGCTCTCTCCCCCCATCCCCAGCCCAGCTCTCTCCCCTATACCCAGCCCAGCTCTCTTTCTAGATAGATATCCCCCTGCGGCAATGGAGGAGACGGGTCCAGCCAAGACGCAGCCACTCTGGAGAGTGAGAGGCAGTGAAGGGGATGAGGAAGAGATGAGGAAGAGAGAAGAAAGAGAGGAGAATGAGAGGAAGAGGAAGAGAAGAGGAAGAGAGGAGCAAGAGAGGAGAAAGAGAGGAGAAAGAGAGGAGAACAAGAGGAGGAGGAAGAGAGCAGGAAGAGAGGAGAAAGAGAGGAGCAAGAGAGTAGGAAGAGAGGGGGGGGGGGTGACAGAGCATGGCGGCCATGCCAAACAAACAACCATAGATCTGCAGCAGCTGCCCCTGCAGCTCGGACTCCGGCGGCGACTTGACAACTCCCACTGACATGGGAAGAAGCGCTTGAGCATCATCTGTCTTTTTATTTCAGAGGCCCTGCTGCAAACGAGCGATGCAGAGCTGGATATGAACGTGGGGTCTCTGTTCTGGTTGGCTGGTGCTGGTGGTGACAGCTGTGGTGAGGCTAGTTGACACGTGGGAGGCAGGCTGAACTTGTAGCGGGCTGGTGTGTGAGAGAGTTTGGCCGGGAAACAGCTGAGCACCAGAGCTCCAGATGGTACAAAGAGAGCGTATGGGGAGGCTGTGGGTGAAAGCGTAAAAGCCAGTCTGTCAGACAGAGAAAGATGCGGGGGGATGGCCTGTTCCTGAAAACATTTCTTCCCTCTGCTCCACCCTCCAATGATACATACACCTGTCATGAGAGGGTAGGCCATGCCTCATTACTCCAGCTTAGTTATTAACCCCACCACCTGTAGGACCCTGCATGGGTTACCATGACTGACAGCCTGGGCTAAGAACTAAGCAGTGGTCACCAAGTTCTTTCTCCAGCCCTACACTAACCGGATTCATCTGATTCAACGAATAAAGGCCAGTACAATCGGGGGATAAGTGGGGAAAGGTGTGGTCTGTCTGGAGCTTTATGTCACAGATGGAAGTGCCTTCAGTCTACCAAATGGTTGCTGGTTTAAGTCACACTTTATTTGTGCACCCTCAATATCAGTTAGTAAATCCAATTGATTCTGCAAAGCAAATGTGAAGCACGGTGCTCTGTAATAGATAACCGTGCTTCATTTCTTCTATCTGTCGTTAGTGGTAATGATATAGACAGTAGCAGTGTTGTCCACATGCCAACACACACACAGCAATCTGATAATAATATTCTCCTGTCAGCATTAAAGGCAAGATGGCGTGTCAGTTTCATAACTCACTCTCAGACTGAGTCACTGTGTTCACCAGCAAGGACACGCGCACACACACACACACGCAGGCACTCTCATAATCACTGCCTTTTTCTCCCAAACACACTGATCAAGGGTTGTCACCCTACACCGTCACCGAGACACTCACATAATTGAGCAACAGAATGATGACGCATCGGCAAGGCCAGATGACACACACACACACACTTTCACTGAAGTAGTTCTTCACTGAGTCGTTCACCTTGACTGTGTTTATGTGTCAGTTGATTCAGTCCTCAGCCAATCAATGCTCCAATCACTGTGCTTGTGAAAAAAGGGTTCCAAAAGGGTTCTTCAGCTGTCCCCATAGGATAACACTTTTTGGTTCTGGATAGAATCCTTTTTGGTTCCAGGTAGAACCCTTTTGGGTTCCATGTAGAACCCTCTGTGGAAAGAGTTCTACAAGGAACCAAAAGGGTTCTTCAAAGGGTTCTCCTATGGGGACTGTCGAAGAACCCTTTAAGGTTCTAGATAGCACCTTTTTTTCTAAGAGTGTGGAGTGAATCGTATCTGTCTGTCTGTCTGTCAGCATTTTTTATCAAATCAATGTCAGGGAATCCCTTTCAGTAATGAAATATCATAATCAAAGCAGTGTAATGGAGTAAGCTGGCGGCAGTCAAGCATGCGTGCACACACACAGTTTATACATACACACTGTATACATTGTCGTGTCTTTGGCTATGCCGGATTAAGTGATATGACATGCTATTCTATAAAATAATTTATCTGTAATTAATATTACCTGATTAAGCTAATCAGGTAAATGTAATTAACTAGAAAGTCGGGTTACCAGGAAAGAATATTTATAGAGCTGTTATCTTCCAAATAAACTCTTAAAGACCTAGTAATCTTTTACATCAGTAGCAGTCAATATTTAATCATGACTTTATTCATTCTCATCTAAAAGTTGTAAATTCTTCACGAACCCTAGCTAACAAGTTGAATCAGCAATACAACATTTGGTTTAATTATTTATTTACTAAATACCTAAATAATCACACAGAATTGATCATACATTGATTACAAATTATGTCATAAAGGAAAACGTCCCTAGCGGACAGAACAGATATGACAGCTGGTTACACAAAGAAAGGGAGTTGGGTTTTGAATGAAAGAGCGGGAAGACTGAGTAACAAAGGGAAAAGCTATGCTATCGTAAATACAGAATCTTACGCATTCTAAATAACCTCCCATTTGGAAAAGGAAAATGCAAGGAATATTTACTCTGAGCTGTGCTTCAATAGGTTTGTCGTAGATGGAAGGCCGGGTTGCCCAGCAGGGATCTCTTGTCCTCTGAAGAATGTCTTTGGTGGTAAACTGGATACGTTGTAGTATCGTTGTGTGTGTTAGACTGCATACGTCGTCTGTCCTTTCCTAGCCCACAATCAACAGTGGCTGCTGCTAACTCAACGGCTAGGAGGTATCACTTCTGGAGTGAATAAGAGTTCAAGGTTCATACCAAGTTGCCATACTTTTAAGATCGTGCTATATTTTTGCAGTTATAGTCGAAATTCATCCTTTCGGTGTGTTGATAGTCACCTTCACATTGAACACAATGCTAATTTCGTTAGGTTATTTTCTGAGCCCTTTTAACGTAGGACTGTCATCCTCACGTCCTCGGAACAGAAAGTTGAATTTTCTTGTATGTTTCATAGTTTACAACCAATGTCTGTTCACTTGGGCGGGCCTCTGAGTGAGCAGAGTTTCTCTATGACACACCGTTCTCTCATTTAAGAAGCTAAAATTACATTTAATCTTTTCACAAATAGTTTCATATTTAAGCATTTAAGCATTTAATCTGATAACTAGAATGTGTCGACTTTCCAAGGTACAGTTTATGTCATCCTGTCATTAGTAGTAATATCTCAGACAACAACTGATCTGAGATCATATTCATTAAGTACCAACGCATATTTTCAACTGGTTGGATTACCGAAATATGGTTCCGTTTCCCACCTTTTGGATGTTACCAGACTCTCTATGTTACAAAGTCTTTACAAGAGTCAACTCTATAAAGTAGAGAGAGAGAAAAGGGGAAAGGTATTTATAGGGGTCATAAACCTCCCCCAATAGGCCAACGTCATGACAACATACACATACAACACACACACTAAAGCACACACCTCAAAAAGAGGAGAGAGTTTGCACACACACACAAACACACACACACACACACACACACACACACACACACACACACTAGAGCACACACTCCAAAAAAGTATGCTCACACACACACATGGGTCATTCTCACGGAACTGACATTTGACGCAAAAATTCTCACGTGTAATTTTTCTTGTCATTTTCTCTTGGATCACTAAGATTAGGATCTGTACTTACAGTGCCTTGCGAAAGTATTCGGCCCCCTTGAACTTTGCGACCTTTTGCCACATTTCAGGCTTCAAACATAAAGATATAAAACTGTATTTTTTTGTGAAGAATCAACAACAAGTGGGACACAATCATGAAGCGGAACGACATTTATTGGATATTTCTAACTTTTTTAACAAATCAAAAACTGAAAAATTGGGCGTGCAAAATTATTCAGCCCTCTTAAGTTAATACTTTGTAGCGCCACCTTTTGCTGCGATTACAGCTGTAAGTCGCTTGGGGTATGTCTATCAGTTTTGCACATCGAGAGACTGACATTTTTTCCCATTCCTCCTTGCAAAACAGCTCGAGCTCAGTGAGGTTGGATGGAGAGCATTTGTGAACAGCAGTTTTCAGTTCTTTCCACAGATTCTCGATTGGATTCAGGTCTGGACTTTGACTTGGCCATTCTAACACCTGGATATGTTTATTTTTGAACCATTGCATTGTAGATTTTGCTTTATGTTTTGGATCATTGTCTTGTTGGAAGACAAATCTCCGTCCCAGTCTCAGGTCTTTTGCAGACTCCATCAGGTTTTCTTCCAGAATGGTCCCGTATTTGGCTCCATCCATCTTCCCATCAATTTTAACCATCTTCCCTGTCCCTGCTGAAGAAAAGCAGGCCCAAACCATGATGCTGCCACCACCATGTTTGACAGTGGGGATGGTGTGTTCAGCTGTGTTGCTTTTACGCCAAACATAACATTTTGCATTGTTGCCAAAAAGTTCAATTTTGGTTTCATCTGACCAGAGCACCTTCTTCCAAATGTTTGGTGTGTCTCCCAGGTGGCTTGTGGCAAACTTTAAACAACACTTTTTATGGATATCTTTAAGAAATGGCTTTCTTCTTGCCACTCTTCCATAAAGGCCAGATTTGTGCAATATACGACTGATTGTTGTCCTATGGACAGAGTCTCCCACCTCAGCTGTAGATCTCTGCAGTTCATCCAGAGTGATCATGGGCCTCTTGGCTGCATCTCTGATCAGTCTTCTCCTTGTATGAGCTGAAAGTTTAGAGGGACGGCCAGGTCTTGGTAGATTTGCAGTGGTCTGATACTCCTTCCATTTCAATATTATTGCTTGCACAGTGCTCCTTGGGATGTTTAAAGCTTGGGAAATCTTTTTGTATCCAAATCCGGCTTTAAACTTCTTCACAACAGTATCTCGGACCTGCCTGGTGTGTTCCTTGTTCTTCATGATGCTCTCTGCGCTTTTGACGGACCTCTGAGACTATCACAGTGCAGGTGCATTTATACGGAGACTTGATTACACACAGGTGGATTGTATTTATCATCATTACTCATTTAGGTCAACATTGGATCATTCAGAGATCCTCACTGAACTTCTGGAGAGAGTTTGCTGCACTGAAAGTAAAGGGGCTGAATAATTTTGCACGCCCAATTTTTCAGTTTTTGATATGTTAAAAAAGTTTGAAATATCCAATAAATGCCGTTCCACTTCATGATTGTGTCCCACTTGTTGTTGATTCTTCACAAAAAAATACAGTTTTATATCTTTATGTTTGAAGCCTGAAATGTGACAAAAGGTCACAAAGTTCAAGGGGGCAGAATACTTTCGCAAGGCACTGTATCTATGCTTTTTCTATTAGATATGATGTATTTTACCACAACGATCAACACAAACATTCTCATTACCGAAACAATCCAAAAAAGTCATAAACAAATCCATTTTTTTTTACACTGCTCCCCTAATTAATATTGTTTTAGCATTATCACGTCATTATTTTATTAGTGTATTTACAGTACCAGTCAAAGGTTTGGACACACCTACTCATTCCAGGTTTTTACATTTTTTTGAACTATTTTCGACATTGTAGAATAGTGAAGACATCAAAACTATGAAATAACATATATGGAATCATGTCCAAAGGTTTTAGATTTTAGATTATTCAAAGTAGCCACCCTTTGCCTTGATGACAGCTTTGCACACTCTTAGCATTCTCTCAACAAGCTTCATGAAGAATGGTTTTCCAACAGTCTTGAAGGAGTTCCCACAAAAGTATTCATCCCCTTTGGCATTTTTCCTATTTGTTGCATTACAACCTGTAATTTAAATAGATTTTTATTTGGATTTCATGTCATGGAAAAAAACTACTTAAACGAAAACGGAAAAATGGCATATGAATTCACCCTTTTGCTATGAGGCCCCTCAATAAGATCTGGTGCAACCAATTACCTTCAGATGTCCACCTGTGTGCAATCTAAGTGTCACATGATCTGTCACATGATCTCAGGAAATATACACCAGTTCTGAAAGGCCCCAGAGTCTGCAACACCACTAAGCAAGGGGCACCACCAAGCAAGTGGCACCATGAAGACCAAGAAGCTCTTCAAACAGGTCAGGGACAAAGTTGTGGAGAAGTACAGATCAGGGTTGGGTTATAAAAAATATCTGAAACTTTGAACATCCCACTGAGCACCATTAAATCCATTATTACAAAATGGAAAGACTATGGCACCACAACAAATCTGCCAAGAGAGGGCCGCCCACCAAAACTCAAGGACCAGGCAAGGAGGGCATTGATCAGAGAGGCAACAAAGAGACCAAAGAAGACCCTGAAGGAGCTGCAAAGCTCCACAGCGGAGTTTGGAGTATCTGTCCATAGGACCACTTTCAGCCGTACACTCCACAGAGCTGGGCTTTACGGAAGAGTAACCAGAAAAAAAGCCATTGCTTAAAGAAAGAAATAAGCAAACAAGTTTGGTGTTCACCAAAAGGCATCTGGGAGACTCCCCAAACATATGGAAGAAGGTACTCTGGTCAGATGAGGCTAAAATTTAGTTTTTTGGCCATCAAGGAAAACGCTATGTCTGGCGCAAACCCAACACCTCTCATCACCCCCCAAGAACACCATCCCCACAGTGAAGCATGGTGGTGGCAGCATAATGCTGTGGGGATGTTTTTCATCGGCAGGGACTGGGAAACTAGTCAGAATTGAAGGAATGATGGATGGCACTAAATACAGGGAACTTCTTGAGGGGAACCTGTTTCAGTCTTCCAGAGATTTGAGACTGGGACGGAGGTTCACCTTTCAGCAGGACAATGACCCTAAGCATACTGCTAAAGCAACACTCGAGTGGTTTCAGGGGAAACATTTAAATGTCTTGGATTGGCCTAGTCAAAACCTAGACCTCAATCCAATTGAGAATCTGTGGTATGACTGAAAGATTGCTGTACACCAGCGGCACCCATCCAACTTGAAGGAGCTGGAGCAGTTTTGCCTTGAAGAATGGGTAAAAATCCCAGTGGCTAGATGTGCCAAGCTTATAAAGACATACCCAAAGAGACTTGCATCTGTAGTTATTGCAAAAGGTGGCTCTACAAAGTATTGGCTTTTGGGGGGTGAATAGTTATACACGCTCAAGTTTATTTTTTTGTCTTATTTCTTGTTTGTTTCACAATAAAAAAATATTTTGCATCTTCAAAGTGGTAGGCATGTTAAGTAAATCAAATTATACAAACCCCCCAAAATCCATTTTAATTACAGGTTGTAAGGCAACAAAATAGGAAAAATGCCAAGGGGGGTGAATACTTTTGCAAGCCACTGTAAGCTGAGCACTTGTTAGCTGCTTTTCCTTCACTCTGCGGTCCAACTCATCCCAAACCATCTGGGTTGTGGAATTATGTTTTACAAATGAATTAAAAACGAAAACCTGAAATGTCTTGAGTCAATAAGTGTTCAACCCTTTTGTTATGGTAAGCCTAAATAAGTTCAGGAGTAAATATTTGCTTAACAAGTCACAAAGTAAGTTGCATACGCTGTGTGCAAAAATTGTTTTTATCATGATTTTTTAATGACTACCCCATCTCTGTACCTCACATATACAAATATATGTAAGGTCTCTCAGTCGAGCAGGGAATTTCAAACACAGATTCAACCACAAAGACCAGGGAGGTTTTCCAATGGCTCACAAACAAGGGCACCTTTTGGTAGATGGGTAAAAAAAATAAAAAGCAGACATTGAACACCCCTTTGAGCATGGTGAAGTTATTAATTACACTTTGGATGTTGGATGGTGTATCAACACACCCAGTCTCTACAAAAATACAGACTACCTTCCTAACTCAGTTGCCAGAGAGGAATCTGCTTGAAAATCTATGCCATGACCTTAAAATGGTTGTTTAACAAACAATTTGACAGAGCCTGAAGAATTTTGAATGGAATAATGGCCAAATGTTGCACATTCCAGAGTGGAAAGCTCCTAGATATTTATGCAGAAACACTCACAGCTGTAATCACTGCCAAAGGTGATTTTAACATGTATTGACTCAGGGGGTTGAATACTTATTTAATCAAGACATATTAGTGTTTTTTTGTTTTTTGTTTTTACAAAATGACAGTTAAATCCATTTGAATCCAACTGTGTAACACAACAAAATGTGGAAAACATTTTCTGAATGCACTGTAGGTAGAGAACATTGAACAAAACAAGGCTATGTCAATAATTAAGAAGCTCTCGATTACCAAAATGAATGTTTTCTTTCCCAAAATGACATGGTAATGAGAAGTTTGTGTTTTGGTAATAAGGGACCCTTAGCTCAATCTGCAAATATTAGGAAACAGCCATTATGATTCAGATAAAAATTGACCACATCGCTAAAGTCCATTCGTGCCTCCACATTGGTAAAGTAATGGTTCTCTGACTTTTCCAATTTTAGTCGTTCTGGTAATGAGGACAAGTGGGGTGAAGGGGGAGTTTGAAAATAAGAACCACATTCTGAAGGCATATAAGCAAATAAACTAACAAAGACATCCTCCAGCCATTTTAGAACTTCTACTGTTGAAAACCGATATGCCAAGCATAAATACAGTAAATTACACACACTAAAGGATGAAATAATGTGTTTTGAGCAAAATAGAGCTTTTTAGACACAACTGCAAACTTCAAGGAGTAGGCCATTGAAGGAGTCGGTCTGATGGTGGCCTCTGATGTCATCAGCCTCCCCCCTTGATTGAGGAACAAAATAGGAAAGCGCCACTGGTGTTACAGAAAAGTGATGTGGTATAATGTAGGAATCAACACCACTGGTGTTACAGAAAAGTGATGTGGTATAATGTAGGAATCAACACCACTGGTGGTACAGTATAGTGATGTGGTTTAATGTAGGAATCAACACCACTGGTGGTACAGAATAGTGATGTGGTATAGATATCAACACCACTGGTGTTACAGAAAAGTGATGTGGTATAGGATTCAACAACACTGGTGGTAATGAATAGTGATGTGGTATAGGATTCAACAACACTGGTGGTACAGTATAGTGATGTGGTATAATGTAGGTATCAACACCACTGGTGGTACAGAATAGTGATGTGGTATAGGATTCAACAACACTGGTGGTACAGTATAGTGATGTGGTATAATGTAGGAATCAACACCACTGGTGTTACAGAATAGTGATGTGGTATAGGATTCAACAACACTGGTGGTACAGTATAGTGATGTGGTATAATGTAGGAATCAACACCACTGGTGGTACAGAATAGTGATGTGGTATAATGTAGGAATCAACACCACTGGTGGTACAGAATAGTGATGTGGTATAATGTAGGAATCAACATCACTGGTGGTACAGAATAGTGATGTGGTATAATGTAGGAATCAACACCACTGGTGGTACAGAATAGTGATGTGGTATAATGTAGGAATCAACACCACTGGTGGTACAGAATAGTGATGTGGTATAGGAATCAACACCACTGGTGGTACAGAATAGTGATGTGGTGTAATGTAGGAATCAACACCACTGGTGGTACAGAATAGTGATGTGGTATAATGTAGGAATCAACACCACTGGTAGTACAGAATAGTGATGTGGTATAATGTAGGAATCAACACTACTGTTGGTACAGAATAGTGATGTGGTATAATGTAGGTATCAACACCACTGGTGGTACAGAATAGTGATGTAGTATAATGTAGGAATCAACACCACTGGTGGTACAGAATAGTGATGTGGTATAATGTAGGAATCAACACCACTGGTGGTACAGAATAGTGATGTGGTATACTGTAGGAATCAACACCACTGGTGGTACAGAATAGTGATGTGGTATACTGTAGGAATCAACACCACTGGTGGTACAGAATAGTGATGTAGTATAATGTAGGAATCAACACCACTGGTGGTAAAGAATAGTGATGTGGTATAGAAGGCGAGGTCAGTACAGGTGCATCAAAGCTGGGACCGAGAGAATGAAAAACAGCTTCTATCTCAACAGCTTCTATCTCAAGGCCATCAGACTGTTAAACAGCCACCACTAACATTGAGTGGCTGCTGCCAACACACTGACACTGACTCAACTCCAGGGCGACACCCTGGACCCAAACTGTTACAGACCTATATCCATCCTGCCCTGCCTATCTAAGGTCTTCGAAAGCCAAGTCAACAAACAGGTCACTGACCATCTTGAATCCCACCGTACCTTCTCCGCTGTGCAATCTGGTTTCCGAGCCGGTCACGGGTGTACCTCAGCCACGCTCAAGGTACTAAACGATATCATAACCGCCATCGATAAAAGACAGTACTGTGCAGCCGTCTTCATAGACCTTGCCAAGGCTTTCGACTCTGTCAATCACCGTATTCTTATCGGCAGACTCAGTAGCCTCGGTTTTTCGGATGACTGCCTTGCCTGGTTCACCAATTACTTTGCAGACAGAGTTCAGTGTGTCAAATCGGAGGGCATGCTGTCCGGTCCTCTGGCAGTCTCTATGGGGGTGCCACAGGGTTCAATTCTCGGGCCGACTCTTTTCTCTGTATATATCAATGATGTTTCTCATGCTGCGGGCGATTCCCTGATCCACCTCTACGCAGACGACACCATTCTATATACTTCCGGCCCGTCCTTGGACACTGTGCTATCTAACCTCCAAACGAGCTTCAATGCCATACAGCACTCCTTCCGTGGCCTCCAACTGCTCTTAAACGCTAGTAAAACCAAATGCATGCTTTTCAACCGTTCGCTGCCTGCACCCGCACGCCTGACCAGCATCACCACCCTGGATGGTTCCGACCTTGAATATGTGGACATCTATAAGTACCTAGGTGTCTGGCTAGACTCTAAACTCTCCTTCCAGACCCATATCAAACATCTCCAATCGAAAATCAAATCAAGAGTCGGCTTTCTATTCCGCAACAAAGCCTCCTTCACTCACGCCGCCAAACTTACCCTAGTAAAACTGACTATCTTACCGATCCTCGACTTCGGCGACGTCATCTACAAAATTGCTTCCAACACTCTACTCAGCAAACTGGATGCAGTTTATCACAGTGCCATCCGTTTTGTCACTAAAGCACCTTATACCACCCACCACTGCGACTTGTATGCTCTAGTCGGCTGGCCCTCGCTACATATTCGTCGCCAGACCCACTGGCTCCAGGTCATCTACAAGTCCATGCTAGGTAAAGCTCCGCCTTATCTCAGTTCACTGGTTACGATGGCAACACCCATCCGTAGCACGCGCTCCAGCAGGTGTATCTCACTGATCATCCCTAAAGCCAACACCTCATTTGGCCGCCTTTCGTTCCAGTTCTCTGCTGCCTGTGACTGGAACGAATTGCAAAAATCGCTGAAGTTGGAGACTTTTATCTCCCTCACCAACTTCAAACATCTGCTATCCGAGCAGCTAACCGATCGCTGCAGCTGTACATAGTCTATTGGTAAATAGCCCACCCATTTTCACCTACCTCATCCCCATACTGTTTTTATTTATTTATTTTTATTTTTCTGCTCTTTTGCACACCAATCTCTACCTGTACATAACCATCTGATCATTTATCACTCCAGTGTTAATCTGCATAATTGTAATTATTTGCCTACCTTCTCATGCCTTTTGCACACAATGTATATATAGACTCCCCTTTTTTCTACTGTGTTATTGACTTGTTAATTGTTTACTCCATGTGTAACTCTGTGTTGTCTGTTCACACTGCTATGCCTTATCTTGGCCAGGTCGCAGTTGCAAATGAGAACTTGTTCTCAACTAGCCTACCTGGTTAAATAAAGGTGAAATAAAAAATAAAAATAAAAAAACTCCAGCCACTTTAATAATGGGAATTGATGGGAAATGATGTAAATATATCACTAGCCACTTTAAACAATGCTACCTTATATAATGTTACTTACCCTACATTATTCATCTCATATGCATACGTATATACTGTACTCTATATCATCGACTGTATTCTTATGTAATACATGTATCACTAGCCACTTTAACTATGCCACTTTGTTTACATACTCATCTCATATGTATATACTGTACTCGATACCATCTACTGTATCTTGCCTATGCTGCTCTGTACCATCACTCATTCATATATCCTTATGTACATATTCTTTATCCCCTTACACTGTGTACAAGAGAGTAGTTTTGGAATTGTTAGTTAGATTACTTGTTATTACTGCATTGTCGGAACTAGAAGCACAAGCATTTCGCTACACTCGCATTAACATCTGCTAACCATGTGTATGTGACAAATAACATTTGATTTGATTTGATTTGATTTATAATGTAGGAATCAACACCACTGGTGGTACAGAATAGTGATGTGTTATAATGTAGGAATCAACACCACTGGTGGTACAGAATAGTGATGTGGTGTAATGTAGGAATCAACACCATTGGTGGTATAGTTTAGTAATGTGGTGTAATGTAGGAATCAAAACCACTGGTGGTACAGAATAGTGATGTGGTATAATGTAGGAATCAACACCACTGGTGGTACAGAATAGTGATGTGGTGTAATGTAGGAATCAACACCATTGGTGGTATAGTTTAGTAATGTGGTGTAATGTAGGAATCAAAACCACTGGTGGTACAGAATAGTGATGTGGTGTAATGTAGGAATCAACACCATTGGTGGTATAGTTTAGTAATGTGGTGTAATGTAGGAATCAACACCACTGGTGGTACAGAATAGTGATGTGGTATAATGTAGGAATCAACACCACTGGTGGTACAGAATAGTGATGTGGTATAATGTAGGTATCAACACAACTGGTGGTACAGAATAGTGATGTGGTATAATGTAGGCATCAACACCACTGGTGGTACAGAATAGTGATGTGGTATAATGTAGGTATCAACACCACTGGTGGTACAGAATAGTGATGTGGTATAATGTAGGTATCAACACCACTGGTGGTACAGAATAGTGATGTGGTATAATGTAGGAATCAACACCACTGGTGGTACAGTATAGTGATGTGGTATAGGAATCAACACCACTGGTGGTAAAGAATAGTGATGTGGTATAATGTAGGAATCAACACCACTGGTGGTACAGAATAGTGATGTGGTATAATGTAGGAATCAACACCACTGGTGTTACAGTATAGTGATGTGGTATAGGAATCAACACCACTGGTGGTACAGAATAGTGATGTGGTGTAATGTAGGTATCAACACCACTGGTAGTACAGAATAGTGATGTGTTATAATGTAGGAATCAACACCACTGGTGGTACAGTATAGTGATGTGGTATAATGTAGGAATCAACACCATTGGTGGTATAGTTTAGTAATGTGGTATAGGAATCAACACCACTGGTGGTACAGAATAGTGATGTGGTATAATGTAGGAATCAACAGTGATGTGGTGTAATGTAGGTATCAACACCATTGGTGGTATAGTTTAGTAATGTGGTATAGGAATCAACACCACTGGTGGTACAGAATAGTTATGTGGTATAGGAATCAACACCACTGGTGGTACAGAATAGTATAATATAGGAAACACAACTGGTGGTACAGAATAGTGATGTGGTGTAATGTAGGTGTCAACATCACTGGTGGTACAGAATAGTGATGTGGTATAATGTAGGAATCAACACCACTGGTGTTACAGTATAGTGATGTGGTATAATGTAGGAATCAACACCACTGGTGGTACAGTATAGTGATGTGGTATAATGTAGGTATCAACACCACTGGTGGTACAGAATAGTGATGTGGTATAGGAATCAACACCACTGGTGGTACAGAATAGTGATGTGGTATAGGAATCAAAACCACTGGTGGTACAGAATAGTGATGTGGTGTAATGTAGGAATCAAAACCACTGGTGGTACAGTATAGTGATGTGGTATAATGTAGGTATCAACACCACTGGTGGTACAGAATAGTTACGTGGTATAATGTAGGTATCAACACCACTGGTGGTACAGAATAGTGATGTGGTATAATGTAGGAATCAACACCACTGGTGGTACAGAATAGTGATGTGGTATAGGAATCAACACCACTGGTGGTACAGAATAGTGATGTGTTATAATGTAGGAATCAACACCACTGGTGGTACAGAATAGTGATGTGGTGTAATGTAGGAATCAACACCACTGGTGGTACAGAATAGTGATGTGGTATAATGTAGGAATCAACACCACTGGTGGTACAGAATAGTGATGTGTTATAATGTAGGAATCAACACCACTGGTGGTACAGAATAGTGATGTGGTATAGGAATCAAAACCACTGGTGGTACAGAATAGTGATGTGGTATAGGAATCAACACCACTGGTGGTACAGAATAGTTACGTGGTATAATGTAGGTATCAACACCACTGGTGGTACAGAATAGTGATGTGGTATAATGTAGGTATCAACACCACTGGTGGTACAGTATTGTGATGTGGTATAATGTAGGAATCAACACCACTGGTGGTACAGAATAGTTACGTGGTATAATGTAGGTATCAACACCACTGGTGGTACAGAATAGTGATGTGGTATAATGTAGGAATCAACACCACTGGTGGTACAGAATAGTGATGTGGTATAGGATTCAAAACCACTGGTGGTACAGAATAGTGATGTGGTGTAATGTAGGTATCAACACCACTGGTGGTACAGAATAGTGATGTGGTGTAATGTAGGAATCAACACCACTGGTGGTACAGAATAGTGATGTGGTATAGGAATCAACACCACTGGTGGTACAGAATAGTGATGTGGTATAGGAATCAAAACCACTGGTGGTACAGAATAGTGATGTGGTGTAATGTAGGAATCAAAACCACTGGTGGTACAGTATAGTGATGTGGTATAATGTAGGTATCAACACCACTGGTGGTACAGAATAGTGATGTGGTGTAATGTAGGTATCAACACCACTGGTGGTACAGAATAGTGATGTGGTGTAATGTAGGAATCAACACCACTGGTGGTACAGAATAGTGATGTGGTATAGGATTCAAAACCACTGGTGGTACAGAATAGTGATGTGGTGTAATGTAGGTATCAACACCACTGGTGGTACAGAATAGTGATGTGGTGTAATGTAGGAATCAACACCACTGGTGGGACAGAATAGTGATGTGGTATAGGAATCAACACCACTGGTGGTACAGAATAGTGATGTGGTATAGGAATCAAAACCACTGGTGGTACAGAATAGTGATGTGGTGTAATGTAGGAATCAAAACCACTGGTGGTACAGTATAGTGATGTGGTATAATGTAGGTATCAACACCACTGGTGGTACAGAATAGTTACGTGGTATAATGTAGGTATCAACACCACTGGTGGTACAGAATAGTGATGTGGTATAATGTAGGAATCAACACCACTGGTGGTACAGAATAGTGATGTGGTATAGGAATCAACACCACTGGTGGTACAGAATAGTGATGTGTTATAATGTAGGAATCAACACCACTGGTGGTACAGAATAGTGATGTGGTGTAATGTAGGAATCAACACCACTGGTGGTACAGAATAGTGATGTGGTGTAATGTAGGAATCAACACCACTGGTGGTACAGAATAGTGATGTGTTATAATGTAGGAATCAACACCACTGGTGGTACAGAATAGTGATGTGGTATAGGAATCATAACCACTGGTGGTACAGAATAGTGATGTGGTATAGGAATCAACACCACTGGTGGTACAGAATAGTTACGTGGTATAATGTAGGTATCAACACCACTGGTGGTACAGAATAGTGATGTGGTATAATGTAGGTATCAACACCACTGGTGGTACAGTATTGTGATGTGGTATAATGTAGGAATCAACACCACTGGTGGTACAGAATAGTTACGTGGTATAATGTAGGTATCAACACCACTGGTGGTACAGAATAGTGATGTGGTATAATGTAGGAATCAACACCACTGGTGGTACAGAATAGTGATGTGGTATAGGATTCAACACCACTGGTGGTACAGAATAGTGATGTGGTATACTTTAGAAATCAACACCACTGTTGGTACAGAATAGTGATGTTTTAAACCATATGTAACAACACCACAGGTGGTACAGAAAAGTAACGTGATGTACTCCAGGAATCAACACCACTGGTGGGACAGAATAGTGATGTGGTAGAATGTAGGTATCACACCACTGGGGGTAGAGAATAGTGATGTGGTATAATGTAGGAATCAACACCACTGGTGGTACAGAATAGTGATGTGGTATAATGTAGGAATCAACACCACTGGTGGTACAGAATAGGGATGTGGTATAATGTAGGAATCAACACCACTGGTGGTACAGAATAGTGATGTGGTATACTGTAGGAATCAACACCACTGGGGCTAGAGAATAGTGATGTGGTATAGGAATGAACACCACTGATAGTACATTATAGTGATGTGGTATAGGTGGTATAGTATCTCAATGTGGTATAATGTAGGAATCAACACCACTGGTGGTACAGAATAGTGATGTGGTATAGGAATCAACACCACTGGGGCTAGAGAATAGTGATGTGGTATAATGTAGGAATCAACACCACTGGTGGTACAGAATAGTGATGTGGTGTAATGTAGGTATCAACACCACTGGTGGTACAGAATAGTGATGTGGTATAGGAATGAACACCACTGATAGTACATTATAGTGATGTGGTATAGGTGGTATAGTATCTCAATGTGGTATAATGTAGGAATCAACACCACTGGTGGTACAGTATAGTGATGAGGTATAGGAATCAACACCACTGGTGGTACAGAATAGTGATGTGTTATAATGTAGGAATCAACACCACTGGTGTTACAGAATAGTGATGTGATATAATGTAGGAATCAACACCACTGGTAGTACAGAATAGTGATGTGATATAATGTAGGAATCAACACCACTGGTGTTACAGAATAGTGATGTTGTATTGGAATCAACACCACTGGTGGTACAGAATAGTGATGTGATATAATGTAGGAATCAACACCACTGGTGTTACAGAATAGTGATGTTGTATTGGAATCAACACCACTGGTGGTACAGAATAGTGATGTGGTATAATGTAGGAATCAACACCACTGGTGTTACAGAATAGTGATGTGGTATAGGAATCAACACCACTGGTAGTGCAGAATAGTGATGTGGTGTAATGTAGGTATCAACACCACTGGTAGTACAGAATAGTGATGTGGTTTAATGTAGGTATCAACACCACTGGTGGTACAGTATCGTGATGTGGTATAATGTAGGAATCAACACCACTGGTGGTACAGAATAGTGATGTGGTATAATGTAGGAATCAACACCACTGGTGTTACAGAATAGTGAAGTGGTATAGGCATCAACACCACTGGTGGTACAGAATAGTGATGTGGTATACTGTAGGAATCAACACCACTGGTGGGACAGTATCGTGATGTGGTATAATGTAGGAATCAACACCACTGGTAGTACAGAATAGTGATGTGGTATAATGTAGGTATCAACACCACTGGTGGTACAGAATAGTGATGTGGTATAATGTAGGTATCAACACCACTGGTGGTACAGAATAGTGATGTGGTATAATGTAGGTATCAACACCACTGGTAGTACAGAATAGTGATGTGGTATAATGTAGGTATCAACACCACTGGTGGTACAGAATAGTGATGTGGTATAATGTAGGTATCAACACCACTGGTGGTACAGTATAGTGATGTGGTATAATGTAGGAATCAAAACCACTGGTGTTACAGTATAGTGATGTGGTATAGGAATGAACACCACTGGTGGTACAGTATAGTGATGTGGTTTAATGTAGGAATCAACACAACTGGTGGTACAGAATAGTGATTTGGTATACAGTAGGTGTCAACACCACTGGTGGTACAGAATATTGATTTGGTATACTTTACGAATCAACACCTCTAGTGATACAGAATAGTCAATCAGTTAGCAGGCTATTTATCAGGTGCTTACTAAGAACTGACATTGCATATGTAACCAATGTGAAATGGCTAGCTAGTTAGAGGGGAGCGCACTAATAGCGTTTCAAACGGTGACGTCACTCGCTCTGAGACCTTGAAGTAGTTGTTCCCCTTGCTCTGCAAGGACCTCGGCTTTTGTGGAGCGATGGGTAACGATGCTTCGAGGGTGGCTGTTGTCGATGTGTGCAGAGGGTCCCTGGTTCGAGCCCAGGTACGGGCGAGGAGAGGGACGGAAGCTATACCGTTACCGCTTTGCTCCAGTGTGTAGATACTCTGTCTTACTCCAGTGTGTAGATACTCTAGTCTTACTCAAGTATGTAGATACTCTAGTCTTACTCCAGTGTGTAGATACTCTGGTCTCAGCCCAGTGTGTAGATTCCCTAGTCTTACTCCAGTTTGTAGATACTCTGGTCTTACTCCAGTATGTAGATACTCTTTCTTACTCCAGTACGTAGATATTCTGGTCTTACTCCAGTGTGTAGATACTCTGGTCTTACTCCAGTATGTAGATACTCTGGTCTTACTCCAGTATGTAGATACTCTAGTCTTACTCCATTATGTAGATACTCTGTCTTACTCCAGTGTGTAGATACTCTGTCTTACTCCAGTGTGTAGATACTCTGGTCTTTCGCCAGTGTGTAGATACTCTGTCTTACTCCAGTGTGTAGATACTCTGTCTTACTCCAGTGTGTAGATACTATGGTCTTACTCCAGCGTGTAGATACTCTGGTCTTTGACCAGTGTGTAGATTCCCTAGTCTTACTCCAGTGTGTAGAAACTCTGTCTTACTCCAGTTTGAATATACTCTGGTCTCACTCCAGTGTGTAGATACTCTAGTCTTACTCCAGTATGTAGATACTCTGTCTTACTCCAGTATGTAGATACTCTGTCTTACTCCAGTGTGTAGATACTCTGCCTTACTCCAGTGTGTAGATATTGTATTCCTCTGTCTCCTCCTGTTGATCTGTGGTTGGCAGGGAGGACTGCAGCTGAGGAGGCTGATCAATACTGGACACTAAACCCATTCTCACCCAGGACAAACACTGTTGCCACACCCAGGCAGGCAGACCTACACACCACGCTGCTCTCTCCAGCTCTTTACACTGCAGTATCAGCAGCACACACTCACTTCTTCACTAAATCAAGTGTTAAACAACAGCTTAGAAGAACCCTAGCCTAAATTCAGTCACCATGGTGGTCAAAATCGTAAGACAGAAACATTGCCATAGTTACAACATGCTTGACATTTAAGAATGATTCTGTTTTTCACATTTCCTGACATTTAATCATTGTAAAAAAAATGCCTGTTTTAGGGCATTTAGGATCCCCACTTTATTTTAAGAATGTGAAATGTCAGAATAATAGTAGAGAGAATTATTTATTTCAGCTTTTATTTCTTTCATCACATTCCCAGTGGGTCAGAAGTTTACATTGACTCAATTAGTATTTGGTAGCATTGCCTTTAAATTGTCGAACTTGGGTCAAACGTTTCGGGTAGCCTTGCACAAGCTCCCATTCCTCCTGACAGAGCTAGTGTAACTGAGTCAGGTTTGTAGGCCTCCTTGCTTGAACACACTTTTTCAGTTCTGCCCACAAATTTTCTAAAGGATTGAGGTCAGGGCTTTGTGATGGCCACTCTAATACCTTGACTTTCTTGTCCATAAGCCATTTTCCCACAACTTTGGAAGTATGCTTGGGGTCATTGTTAATTTGGAATACCCATTTGCGACCATGCTTTAACTTCCTGACTGATGTCTTGAGATGTTGCTTCAATATATCCACATCATTTTCCGACCTCATGATGCCATCTATTTTGTGAAGTGCACCAGTCCCTCCTGCAGCAAAGCACCCCCACAACGTACTTCACGGTTGGGATGGTGTTCTTCGGCTTGCAAGCATCCCCCTTTTTCCTCCAAACATAACGATGGTCATTATGGCCAAACAGTTCTATTTTTGTTTCATCAGACCAGAGGATATTTCTCCAAAAAGCACGATCTTTGTCCCCATGTGCAGTTGCAAAGCCTAGTCTGGCTTTTTTTATGGCGATTTTGGAGCAGTGGCTTCTTCCTTGCTGAGCAGCCTTTCAGGTTATGTCGATATAGGAATCGTTATACTGTGGATATAGATACTTTTGTACCTGTTTCCTCCAGCATCTTCACAAGGTCCTTTGCTGTTGTTCTGGGATTGATTTGCACTCTTCGCACCAAAGTACGTTCATCTCTAGGAGACAGAACACGTCTCCTTCCTGGGCGTTATTACGGCTGCATGGTCCCATGGTGTTTATCCTTGCGTACTAAGGATGAACCAGACTTGTGGAGGTCTACAATTATTTTCTGAGGTCTTGGCTGATTTCTTTAGATTTTCCCATGATGTCAAGCAAAGAGGCATTGAGTTTGAAGCTAGGCCTTGAAATACATCCACAGATACACCTTCAATTGAGTCAAATGATATCAATTAGCCTATTAGAAATATCTAAAGCCATGAAATCATTTTCTGGATGTTTCCAAGCTGTTTAAAGGCACAGTCAACTTAGTGTATGTAAACTTCTGACCCACTGGAGTTGTGATACAGTGAATTATAAGTGAAATAATCTGTCTGTAAACAATTGTTTGAAAAATTATTTGTGTCATGCACAAAGTAGATGTCCTAACCGACTTGCCAAAACTATAGTTTGTTAACAAGACATTTGTGGAGTGGTTGAAAAACGAGTTTTAATGACTCCTACCTAAATGTATGTCAACAAGTTCAGGCAGTTGAAACAATGATAATAGTGGGTAGCTTTACATTTGTTAACTGAATTTCAAGTAATTTCCTGCTGAATTTAAATGGAATTGATCCCATCCTTGTTCACCTCTAACCTACCTGTGTCCTTCAGCCATTTAAAACTACTAGGTACTGTACCTCAGTGCTGAGAAAGACTACTACAATACTAATATCACTTCAAGTAAGTAGCCTCCAGTATGTCTAGAGGTTTTTGCTTAAAGGGAAAATCCACTCAAAAACGACATTTTGCTATTCTTTTCAGTAGTCCACTGTTGATACAGTCCGAGTTTTCAAGCGATTGGACATTCAAGAAGCAACGTGTCCCCGGCCACATCATCATGCTGTACTGAGTGTTCAGGAATCATTATGTATTGAACATTCGTTTGTGATTGTACAAAGTGGATGACAAATATTTCACAATGCACTTTATGTAAGTACTTTAGGCCTATATTTAAATCCAAAGTAAACCCGATGAACACATTTTGCACACAGAACAGACCAATGCAGTCATCATCTATAGACTACTGGGACGTCCTCCTCTGTTTTTCTGTAGCATATCACAATCCACTTGTTGTTGATGTTTCCTATTGAAGATGCTACTGTACACATTAATCATTTCATATTCTCATTCTGTACATACATTATATGATTTCTGAGGTGTGTTTACCTTTAATCGTATGCATTATTGTTTACTACCTCGCCCCCCCACCCCACCCTGACTCCTCAGCAGTCCTGACGTTGATTTACCTAAAGTGTCACAGATGGGTATTGTCCAGGACAATCTCAACCTGAACAGCCCTCCATGCAATCCCATACACTCTTTCTCTCACGTATTCCCCTCCCTCTCCCCCTCTCCATCTCAACCCCTCCCTCCAGCTCCTCTCCTCTTTGCCTGCAATACAATTCAGCATGTCTTCCCTCTCTCTGCTTGCCTTTCTCCCTCCAGCCCACCTCATCTCTCTTTCTCTCTCTCTGTCTCTGCCTGCCTCTCTCCCTCCAGCCCAGCTCATCTCTCTTTCTCTCTCTCTCTATTTATACACATAATACTACACTATACAGTAGAATATTCCCCTCTTTCTTCCCTCTCATTCTCTTGCTTCATCTATCTTTCCCTCTCCTTCTCTTCCCTTATCTATCTCTCCCTCTCTGTGAACAGCAACTGTCATAGCATTTTCAATCTGCCCCCCCCCCCCCCCCCCCCCGTCTCCCCCGTCTCCTCCTCTCCATCCTTCTCACTCTTTCCCTCCCACACACACATATACTCTGCCAGGCATCATCCTGAATCAAGGCAGGAGAAGAGGGTGGGATGGAGGGAGGGAGGGAGAATGCACACACTCAGCAGCGCATTTTAACACATATTGTCTCTGACATCTTGGCCAAACGTGAATTGTCAAGTCCCATTTAAACAGTGACGTGGTTACCATCCACCCCCTTCTTCATCCCGCGGTCCTCACAGCCTACACACACACACACACACACACACACACACACACACACACACACACACACACACACACACACACACACACACACACACACTGTACGTAACAGCAGCAAGCAGGACCCCTGTCCCCTCACCCAAGCCCCAGCCCCCAGCCCCAACCCCAGCCCCCAGCCATAAGGGAAGAATAGCAGGTCTTACTGAGTCTCCGTGAGCCGATGCATCCCATGGTGTATTCACAAAGGCCCTGGATACAAGCAAGGAAGCGTTACCCTGACACCATACATTCTCTCTCTCACGCTTCTCTCTCTTGCTCGCTTCGCTCTCACTCGCTGTCCTGCACACTGTCTCTCCCTCCCTCTCTGGCTCTCTCTCTTCTGCGCTTGCTCGCTCAGTCTCTCTCCCTCTCTCTTTACCAGTGCAGTGAGAGTCTTATACGATCCCGTTAGTAAGTTAGTATGACTGAGGGAGACAGCTTTTAGTTAAAAATGGAAGAGTGATATCATTATTATTATTATTGCTATAACTGTAACTTGTATTATTACTATTATTATCATCAACATGTGTTGACATTGTGAACATTATTATTACCATAATTGTATTATATCTGTAGTGAAATCCAAGAGATATGGTGATTGGGAAATCAGGCTAATAGGAAAGGGAAACATCATATTATTGACAGGCAATAATCTTGTCCATTAGCCTGTGAAGGGCAGTGTGTTGAATGCTGTGGCTTGTAACCATACCATTAGAGGTTCAATAGCAGGGGACTGAGTGGTGGGCTTTGTCATTGTTGTCATTGTTGTGGATATAACTGCACTGCTGTAATCTTGGAGCTCTAAAACGGGGTTCTCTCTCTGTCTCCCTCTCCTGTGCACGAGCTGCCTAACAATGCACTGCAGCGGTTTCCCAGCCCTCTACCCATCCTTCTCTCCCCCGCTCTCTGTCACGCTCACGCTCTCAAATAACACACACACACACACACACACACACACACACACACACACGCACACACACACACACACACCACACACACCACACACACGCACACGCACACACACACGCACACGCACACCACACACACGCACACACACACACCACACACACGCACACACACACCACACACACACGCATACACACGCACACACACACGCACACCACACACACCACACGCACACACACACACACACACACAGAATCATGACAAAACACAGGAGGGTATTCCTTCAGCATCAAAGCTCTCCAAAGCCTTTGCTCTGTGTCATCCCTCTCTCCATCGATCCTATTCTCTGTCATCTCTCTCTCTCATCTCCCTCCTTCTCTCTCTTGATTTAGCTCTCTCTGTATTCTCTCCATTTATTCTCTCTCCCTCCCCCTCTCTGTTTTTCCCTCCCTCTCCTCCTCTTACCATCCCTCTCTCTCTCACTCTTCCCCTCCCCTCCACCCCCCTCTTTCGTAGTGACAAAAACAATGAGAGGAGTGGCCTAATTATCTGCACCCATCTATCTCTCTCATCTCATCTGACCTGCATACACCTCCCACCATAAACTCACAGAAGTTTCAAAAGAATAAAGACATTTCAAAGTAAAATTATGTATATATACATTGTTGTAACGATGTGCAAATGGTTAAAGTACAAAAGGGAAAATATATAAACATAAATATGGGTTGTTTTTACAATGGTGTTTGTTCTTCACTGGTTGCCCTTTTCTTGTGGCAACAGGTCACAAATATTGCTGCTGTGATGGCACACTGTGGAATTCCACCCAGTAGATATGGGAGTTCATCAAAATTGGATTTGTTTTCGAATTCTTTGTGGATCTGTGTAATCAGAGAGTAATATGTGTCTCTAATATGGTCATACATTTGGCAGGAGGTTAGGAAGTGCAGCTCAGTTTCCACCTCATTTTATGAGCAGTGTGCACATAGCCTGTCTTCTCTTGAGAGCCAGGTCTGCCTATGGCGGCCTTTCTCAATAGCAAGGCTATGCTCCCTGAGTCTGTACATAGTCAAAGCTTTCCTTAAGTTTGGGTCAGTCACAGTGGTCAGGTATTCTACCACTGTGTACTCTCTGTTTAGGGCCAAATAGCATTCTAGTTTGCTCTGTTTTTTTGTTCATTCTTTCCAGTGTCAAGTAATTAATTATATTTGGTTGGGTCAAATTGTGTTGCTGTCTTGGGGCTCTGTGGGGTCTGTTTGCTTAGGGGACTCTTCTCCAGGTTCATCTCTCTGTAGGTGATGGCTTTGTTATGGAAGGTTTGGGAATCACTTCCTTTTAGGTGATTGTAGAATTGAATGGCTCTTTTCTGGATTTTGATAATTAGCGGGTATCAGCCTAATTCTGCTCTGCATGCATTATTTGGTGTTTTACGTTGTACACAGAGGATATTTTATCAAAATGCTGCATGCAGAGTCTCAATTGGTTGTTTGTCACATATTGTGAATTCTTGGTTCGTGAGCGGACCCCAGACCTCACAACGAAAAAGGGCAATGGGGTCCATAACTGATTCAAATATTTTTAGCCAGATCCTAATTGGTATGTCGAAATTTATGTTCCTTTTGATGGCATAGAAGGCCCTTCTTGCCTTGTCTCTCAGCTCGTTTGCAGCTTTGTGGAAGTTAGGTGTGGCACTGATGTTTAGGCTGAGGTATGTATCGTTTTTTGTGTGCTCCAGGGCAATGGTGTCTAGATGGAATTTGTATTTGTGGTCCTGGCAAATGGACCTTTTTTGGAACAGCATTATGTTTGTCTTACTGAGATTTACTGGGCTCCCGAGTGGCACAGCAGTCTAAAGCACTGCATCTCAGTGCTAGAGGCATCACTACAGACCTGGTTTGATTCCAGGCTGCATCACAACTGGCCGTGATTGGGAGTCCCGCACAATTGGCCCAGCTTCGTCCGGGTTAGGGTTTGGCCAGGGTAGGCCATCATTGTAAATAACAATTTGTTCTTAGCTGACTTGTTAAACATTGTTTTCACTGAGGAATTGTATGAGTCTGCTGTTAATGATAATGCAGAAGATTTTCCCAAGGTTGCTGTTGACGCATATCCCATGGGAGTTATTGGGGTCAAATTTGTCTCCACTTTTGTGGATTGGGGTGATCAGGCCTTGGTTCCAAATATTGGGGAAGATGCCAGAGCTAAGGATGATGTTAAAGAGTTTAAGTATTGCCAATTGGAATTTGTTGTCTGTATATTTTATCATTTCATTGAGGATACCATCAACACCACAGTCCTTTTTGGGTTGGAGGGTTTGTATTTGGTGCTGTAGTTCATTCAATGTTATTGGAGAATCCAGTGGGTTCTGGTAGTCTTTAATAGTTGATTCTAAGATTTATATTTGATCATGTATATGTTTTTGCTGTTTGTTCTTTGTTATACGGCCAAAAAGATTGGAGAAATGGTTGATCCATACATCTCCATTTTGGATAGATAACTCTTTGTGTTGTTTTTTGTTTAGTGTGTTCCAATTTTCCCAGAAGCGGTTAAAGTCTATTGATTCTTCAATTACATTGAGCTGATTTCTGACGTGCTGTTCCTTCTTTTTCTGTAGTGTATTTCTGCATTGTTTTAGTGACCATAGTGAAGGCGTAGACTCAGGTTTTCTGGGTCTCTATGTTTTTGGTTGGACAGGTTTCTCAATTTCTTTCTTAGGTTTTTGCATTCTTCATCAAACCATTTGTCATTGTTAATTTTCTTGTTTGACATTGTTAGATTTGATAGGGAAGCTGAGAGGTCATATATACTGTTTAGGTTTCCTACTGACAAGTTTATACCTTCAAAATTACAGTGGAACATTTTGTCCAGGAAGTTGTCTAAAATGAATTTAATTTGTTGTTTCCTAATTGTTTTTTGGTAGGTTTCCACACTACATTCCTTCCATCTATAACATTTCTTAATGTTATTCAGTTCCCTTGGCTTTGATGCCTCATGCTTGAGTATTGCTCTGTTCAAGTAGACTGTGATTTTGCTGTGATCTGATAGGGGTGTCAGTGGGCTGACTGTGAACGCTCTGAGAGACTCTAGGTTGAGGTCAGTAATAAAGTAGTCTACAGTACCACTGACAAGAGATGAGCTATAGGTGTACCTACTCTCTCCCTCTCTCCATTCATCTCTCTCTCTCTTTATTTCTATCTACCCAGGCTAACCTCCTGTCCCTCTCTAGAGGGACTATATATATTTATGATGGGCTGTTTCTGTTTCTAGAAGTGTTTGTCTGCCAAATGACGCAGGGCTGGCACAAGCAGCAGGCATGGTCAATCATGTTTCCTTGAGTTCACACACACTGAGGAAGGCAGACAGAGGAGGGAGAGAGAGGGGGAGGGACAGATGGAGACAGAGAGCATGAGGGAGGCAGATGGGGGGGGGGAGATAGTGAAAAAGAGCGGGGGATGCTTTGAGTCATGGAAGGCTGAGCAGAGGTGAAGACGAGACACTCAAATTAGTATTGCAGGAGGGACGGAGAGAGGGAAGGAAAGAGGGAGGGAGGAGAGAGGGAGGGAGGGAGGGAAGGAAAGAGGGAGGGAGGAGAGAGGGAAGGAAAGAGGGAGGGAAGGAAAGAGGGAAGGAAAGAGGGAGGGAGAGAGGGAAGGAAAGGAAAGAGGGAGGGAGGGAGAGAGGGAAGGAAAGAGGGAGGGAGGAGAAAGGGAAGGAAAGAGGGAGGGAAGGAGAGAGGGAATGAAAGAAGGAGGGAGGAGAGAGGGAAGGAAAGAGTGTGGGAAGGAGAGAGGGAAGGAAAGAGGGAGGGAAGGAGAGAGGGAAGGAAAGAGGGAGGGAAGGGGAGAGGGAAGGAAAGCGGGAGGGAGGGAAGGAAAGAGGGGGGGACGGAGAGAGGGAAGGAAAGAGGGAGGGAAGGGGAGAGAAAGAGAGATGGAGGAAGAGAGGATGGGGAATTGGAAGGGGGAAGGTTTTAGAGAAGTGGAGAGAGATGGAGGAGTTGGGGAAGGATAGTTAAATTTGTATGCAATAACTGGCCAGACATTTCAGTTCAGTTATAATCTGTCCAATCCTGGTATTGTTGCTATATATAGACCATTGGCTCCCCTCTCAGCTCCTTAAACTGTTGAGTGTGAAAAACCCACTAGCGTTGCAGTTCTTGACACATTCAAACTGGTGCGCCTGGCATCTACTACCATACCCATTGAAAGGTACTGAAATATTTTGTCTTGCACACTACACAATCCATGTCTTAATTGTTTCAAGTCTTAAAAAGTCTTCTTTATCCTGTCTTCTCCCCTTCATCAACACTGACTGAAGTGGATTTAAAAGGTGACATCAATAAGGGATCATAGTTAAATATGGAAGATTCACCTGGTCAGTTCATGTCATGGAAAGACATTGTCTAATGTTTTGTACACTCAGTGAATCGTGAAAGGGGACATTTATTTTGTGAAGTTAAATGTGTGGTTAAGTGTGTGTGTTTGTGTACAGTGAAGACAAAAACAATTTACAGTAGAGAGTAATGTGAGCTGCTAGATGGAGGAAGGTTTGGGGTTAGATGTGATGTCACAAGGTGACCACTAGGGGGTGAATAAGGTAGGAATTAGATGTGATGTCACAAGGGGACCACTAGAGGGTGAATAAGGTAGGAATTAGATGTGATGTCACAAGGTGACCACTAGGGGGTGAATAAGGTCCAGGGGTTAGATGTGATGTCACAAGGTGACCACTAGGGGGTGAATAAGGTAGGGGTTAGATGTGATGTCACAAGGTGACCACTAGGGGGTGAATAAGGTAGGGGTTAGATGTGATGTCACAAGGTGACCACTAGGGGGTGAATAAGGTAGGGGTTAGATGTGACGTTTCTCTCGCTCTCAATTCACTTCAATTTAAGGGGCTTTATTAGCATGGGACACATATTGCTACATTGCCAAATTAAGTTAAATAGCTTAATAAACAAAAGTGAAATAAACAAAAACAATTTTTACAGCAAACATTACACTCACAGAAGTTCCAAAAGGATGAAGACATTACAAATGTAAAGTTTTTAAATAATATAGACATTTCAAATGTTATATTATTGGCTAAGTACAGTGTTGTAACAATGTGCAAGTAGTTTAAGTATGAAAGGGAAAATAAATAAACAGATAAATATAGGTTGTATTTACAATGTTGTTTGTGCTCCTCTTGTTACTTTACTGTTTTCTCAAGGCAACGGGCCACAAATCTCGCTGCTGTGATTGCACACTGTGGTATTTCGCCTAACAGAAATGGGAGTTTATTCAAGTTTGATTTGTTTTCTAATTCTTTGCGGGTCTGTGTGATCTGTGGGAAAAATGTGTCTCTAATGTAGTCATACATTTGGCAGGAGGTTATGAAGTGTAGCTCAGTTTCCACTTCATTTTGTGGGCCATGGGCACATAGCCTGTCTTCTCTTGAGAGCCATGTCTGCCTATGGAGGCCTCTCTCAACAACAAGGCTATGCTCACTGAGTCTGTACATAGTCAAAGATGTTCTTAATTTGGGGTCAGTCACCGTGGCCAGGTATTCTGTCACTGTGTACTCTCTGTTTAGGGCCAGATACCATTCAAATTCTCTCTGTTTAGGGCCAGATACCATTCAAATTCTCTCTGTTTAGGGCCAGATACCATTCCAATTCTCTCTGTTTAGGGCCAGATACCATTCCAATTCTCTCTGTTTAGGGCCAGATACCATTCAAATTCTCTCTGTTTAGGGCCAGATACCATTCCAATTCTCTCTGTTTAGGGCCAGATACCATTCCAATTCTCTCTGTTTAGGGCCAGATACCATTCCAATTCTCTCTGTTTAGGGCCAGATACCATTCCAATTCTCTCTGTTTAGGGCCAGATACCATTCCAATTCTCTCTGTTTAGGGCCAGATACCATTCCAATTCTCTCTGTTTAGGGCCAGATACCATTCCAATTCTCTCTGTTTAGGGCCAGATACCATTCCAATTTTCTCTGTTTTTTGGTAGATTCTTTTTGCTTTTTCAACATTTGTTTTGGTCTAAATACGTTTCTGTCCTCGGGCTCTGTGAGGTCAGTTTGTGTTTGTGAACAGAGACTCTTTTCTGGCTGAGGGGCCTCTTCTCTAGGTTCATCTCTTTGTAGGTGAGGGCTTTGTGGTGGAATGTGTGGGCATCGCTTCCTTTTAGGTGTTTGTAGAATTTAACAGTTCTTTTCTGCACACACACACACACACACACGCACACAAGATATTCCACCTGCATGGTTAACACAGCCAGGGTATTTGCTTCATCCAAACCGAATCACTCAAGTATCTCGCTGTCTCTCTCCATCAACTGACAGAAGTGGATGTCCTTGACTGCTTTCATGTTTAAAGACAATGTGTTCATTCATTTTAGATATGACTTGTTGAAATCAAAGATTAACAGTACAATGGGAACACAAGGCTTCAAAATGACTTGACAACAAGAAAATCTATCTTGTCTTCTGACTGCATAGTAAATTATCTCCTTCTCTCCTTGACTCTAACTTCACTTTCTCTCCTCTCTATCACCATGCCTTACTTTCTCTCTCCTTCTCTCTATCACCATCCCTTACTCTCTCTCCTCTCTATCACCATCCCTTACTCTCTCTCCTCTCTATCACCATCCCTTACTCTCTCTCCTTCTCTCTATCACCATCCCTTACTCTCTCTCCTTCTCTCTATCTGTCACGACTTCTGCCGAAGTCGTTGCCTCTCCTTGTTCGGGCGGTGCTCGGCGTTCGAAGTCACCGGTCTTCTAGCCATCATTGATCCATTTTTCATTTTCCATTGGTTTTGTCTTGTCTTCCCACACACCTGTCTTCAATCCCATTCATTACCTGTTGTGTATTTAACCCTCTGTTTCCCCTCATGTCTTTGTCAGAGATTGTTTATTGTCAGTGTAGTGGTTTTTGTATAGGTGCGCGACGGGTCTTAGTACCCATATTTGTTTATATAAATTTTTCTATTTAGTGTTATGGAGCATGTTACTTGGAGATTTATTAAAAGACTCCATTTTACACTCCGTTTGACTCTCCTGCGCCTGACTTCCCTGTCACCTATACATATATATCTGACACTATCACAATCCCTTACTTTCTCTCCTCTCTATCACCATCCCTTACTCTCTCTCCTCTCTATCATCATCCCTTACTCTCTCTCCTCTCTATCACCATCCCTTACTCTCTCTCCTTCTATCATCATCCCTCACTCTCTCTATTCCTTCTCTCAATCATCATCCCTCACTCTCTCTCTCCTTCTCTCTATCACCATCCCTTACTCTCTCTCCTCTCTATCACCATCCCGTACTCTCTCTCCTCTCTATCACCATCCCTTACTTTCTCTCCTCTCTATCACCATCCCTTACTCTCTCTCCTTCTCTCTATCATCATCCCTCACTCTCTCTATTCCTTCTCTCAATCATCATCCCTCACTCTCTCTCTCCTTCTCTCTATCACCATCCCTTACTCTCTCTCCTCTCTATCACCATCCTGTACTCTCTCTCCTCTCTATCACCATCCCTTACTCTCTCTCTCCTTCTCTCAATCATCATCCCTCACTCTCTCTCTCCTTCTCTCAATCATCATCCCTCACTCTCTCTCTCCTTCTCTCTATCACCATCCCTTACTCTCTCTCCTTCTCTCTATCACCATCCCTTACTCTCTCTCTCCTTCTCTCAATCATCATCCCTCACTCTCTCTCTCCTTCTCTCAATCATCATCCCTCACTCTCTCTCTCCTTCTCTCTATCACCATCCCTTACTCTCTCTCCTTCTCTCTATCACCATCCCTTACTTTCTCTCCTCTCTATCACCATCCCTTACTTTCTCTCCTCTCTATCACCATCCCTTACTCTCTCACCTCCTCTCTATCACCATCCCTTACTTTCTCTCCTCTCTATCACCATCCCTTACTCTCTCACCTCCTCTCTATCACCATCCCTTACTCTCTCTCCTCTCTATCA
This sequence comes from Oncorhynchus mykiss, assembly GCF_057628025.1. Taxonomy (NCBI): domain Eukaryota; kingdom Metazoa; phylum Chordata; class Actinopteri; order Salmoniformes; family Salmonidae; genus Oncorhynchus; species Oncorhynchus mykiss. The sequence goes on from NC_143023.1 coordinate 19,309,063, forward strand.
CAATCCCTTACTCTCTCTCCTCTCTATCACCATCCCTTACTCTCTCTCCTTCTCTCTATCATCATCCCTTACTCTCTCTCTCCTTCTCTCAATCATCATCCCTCACTCTCTCTCTCCTCTCTATCACCATCCCTTACTCTCTCTCCTCTCTATCACCATCCCTTACTCTCTCTCCTCTCTATCATCATCCCTTACTCTCTCTCCTCTCCATCACCATCCCTTACTCTCTCTCCTCTCTATCACCATCCCTTACTCTCTCTCCTTCTCTCTATCACCATCCCTTACTCTCTCTCTCCTCTCTTTCACCATCCCTTACTCTCTCTCCTCTCTATCACCATCCCTTACTCTCTCTCCTTCTCTCTATCACCATCCCTTACTCTCTCTCTCCTCTCTTTCACCATCCCTTACTCTCTCTCCTCTCTATCACCGTCCCTTACTCTCTCTCCTCTCTATCCCCATCCCTTACTCTCTCTCCTCTCTATCACCATCCCTTACTCTCTCTCCTCTCTATCACCATCCCTTACTCTCTCTCCTTCTCTCTATCACCATCCCTTACTCTCTCTCCTTCTCTCTATCACCATCCCTTACTCTCTCTTCTTCTCTCTATCACCATCCCTTACTCTCTCTCCTCTCTATCACCATCCCTTACTCTCTCTCCTTCTCTCTATCACCATCCCTTACTCTCTCTCCTTCTCTCAATCACCATCCCTTACTCTCTCTCCTCTCTATAACCATCTCTTACTTTCTCTCCTCTCTATCACCATCCCTTACTCTCTCTCCTTCTCTCTATCACCATCCCTTACTCTCTCCTTCTCTCTATCACCATCCCTTACTCTCTCTCTCCATCTAATCTCCCTGTTCTCGCTCGGTGTATGTGTGTGTGTGTGTGGTGGGGAGAGGGAGGAGGGAGGTTTGTTGTTAGGCTCTGATGTAACCAGAGGAGGCTGGTGGGAGGAACTATAGGAGGATGGGCTCGTTGTAATGACTGGAAAGGAATAAATGGAACGGAGTCAAACGTTTGGTTTCCATATGTTTGATGTGTTTGATACCGTTCCATCGATTCCATTACAAGGAGCCCGTCACACTAAAGCTCCTCCCACCAGCCTCCTCTGAATTTAACCTCACACCACCATTTGGACGAAAACAGCCCCTGGGAGAGAGAAAGCAAGATGGGAGGGGGAGGAGAACTTGTAGTAGGGTCAGAGGGGAAGGTGAGAGAGAGAGAGAGAGAGAGAGAGAGAGAGAGAGAGAGAGGAGAGAGAGAGAGAGAGAGAGAGAGAGAGAGAGAGAGAGAGAGAGAGAGAGAGAGAGAGAGAGAGAGAGAGAGAGAGAGAGAGAGAGAGAGAGAGAGAGAGAGAGAGAGAGAGAGGAGAGAGAGAGAGAGAGAGAGAGAGAGAGAGAGAGAGAGAGAGAGAGAGAGAGAGAGAGAGAGAGAGAGAGAGAGAGAGAGAGAGAGAGAGAGAGAGAGAGAGAGAGAGAGGAGGACAACGAGAGAAAGAGGGGAAGTTGTTGTATTATTGGGGAAAGAGGCTGTTTATGTCTGATAAGCTGTCTGTTTTGCCTGGCAATGCTAATGAAAATATGATTGTATGAGTCTGGGTGCAATGTAATCTATGTAATGTTTCTAGAATTTATATCATGTACTGGTATGTGTAATATTTGGGGTTAGTTTTCACCTTGTAAATGTGCAATGTTTGAGTGTGATTCATGTAAATGTCAATGTGGGCATGAAGTATGTGTGATGTGTGTAAAGGTCTTCGAGGAGATATATTAAACAGGCTGGGCCACACCAGACAGCTCTAATAGACAGCACACATGGCAGTGGGCGGAGAGCACACATAAGTCATGTCTCAAGGTCTCTGTGTGTGTGTGTTAGGAGATCCCAGTTCTCTTCTATAATTCAGTATTATTCTCTCTCTCTCTCCCCCTCATTCTCTCTCTCCCTCTACTCCTACTCTCATTCTCTCTCTCTACTCTTACACTCATTCTCTCTCTCCCTCCCTCTTTACTCTTACCCTACATTCTCTCTCCCTCCTTCTCTACTCTTACTCAACATTCCCTCCCTCCCTCCCTCCCTGCCTACCTACTCTTACCTTTCATTATCTCTCTCTACTCCCCTCGGTATCTAGACCACCACACTGTTTATCATTCATCTTCAGCCCTCCCCTGTATTAGTCTACACTCCTCCGCCTCAGCCTCTCCATCTGTCCAGTCCATATCTATCTCTCATCTCTGTCTGGTATAAGTACCTGGCTTTACCTCCAAAGACATCCCTCTCTTCATGTCCTCCTATCTCCATCCTTCTCTCTAACTGTGAGCCCTCAGACAGTCAGTGTAGTGTCATCTTCCCCAGGGCTCGCTCGCTCGCCCTCTCGCCCTCTCGCCCTCTCGCCCTGCCTGCCTGCCTGCCTGCCTGCCTGCCCGCCCGCCCGCCCGCCCGCCCGCCCGCCCGCCCGCCTGCCTGCCCGCCTGCCTGCCTGCCTGCCTGCCTGCCTGCCGCAGATGAAGATGTGCTACAGTGACACCTGCTGGGAGAAGAGGGAACTAGTCTGAGTTAGCCATATCAGTGACAGTGCTGTCGACAGGGGGCCAGTTGGCAATAGGAGGGTTTTTCCTCTGAGCAGTGGGGACTGGGAGAATGTGTATTGTTAGAATGTGCAGGTGTTTATCCTGTCTCTAATGTGCTGGGAAACTATTATACACTACTGTTCATATGTTTGGGGTCACTTATTAATGTCCTTGTTTTGAAAGAAAATACATTGTACATTAAAATAACATCAAATTGATCAGAAATACAGTCTAGACATTGTTAATATTGTAAATTATTATTGTAGCTGGAAACGGCTGATTTTTAATGGAATATCTACATAGGCGTACATAGGCCCATTATCAGTAACCATCACTCCTGTGTTCCAATGACAAGTTGGTACTACTCCCTTCACAGAACAGAGCAAACTGGCTCTAACCAGAATAGAATAGGAGTGGGAGGCCCCGGTGCACAACTGAGCAAGAGGACAAGTACATTAGAGTGTCTAGTTTGAGAAACAGACGCCTGACAAGTCCTCAACTGGCAGCTTCATTAAATAGTACCCACAAAACACCAGTCTCAACGTCAAAAGTGAAGAGGCGACTCCGGGTTGCTGGCTATCTAGGCAGAGTTCCTCTGTCCAATGTCTGTGTTCTTTTGTCCATCTTGATCTTTTCTTTTTATTGGCCAGTCTGAGATATGGCTTTATCTTTGCAATTCTGCCTAGAAGGCAATCATCCTGGAGTCGCCTCTCCACTGTTGACATTGAGACTGGTGTTTTGCAGGTACTATTTAATGAAGCTGCCAGTTGAGGATTTGTGAGGCGTCTGTTTCTCAAACTAGACACTCTAATGTACTTGTCCTCTTGCTCAGTTGTGCACCAGGGCCTCTCACTCCTCTTTCTATTCTGGTTAGAGCCAGTTTGCACTGTTCTGTGAAGGAAGTAGTACACAGCCTTGTACGAGATATTCAGTTTCTTGGCAATTTCTCGTATGGAATAACCTTCATTTCTCAGAACAAGAATAGACTGACGAGTTTCAGAAGAAAGTTATTTGTTTCTGGACATTTTGAGCCTGTAATCGAAACCACAAATGCTGATGCTCCAGAGACTCAACTAGTCTAAAGGCCAGTTTTATTGCTTCTTTAATCAGAACAACAGTTTTCAGCTCTGCTAACATAATTGCAAAAGGGTTTTCTAATGATCAATTAGCCTTTTAAAATGATAAACTTGTATTAGCTAACACAACGTGCCATTGGAACACAGGAGTGATGGTTGCTGATAATGGGCCTCTGTACGCCTATGTAGACATTCCATTAAAAATCAGCCGTTTCCAGCTGCAATAGTCATTTACAACATTAACCATGTCTACACTGTATTTCTGATCATTTTTATGTTATTTTAATGGACAATTTCTAAAAATGTCCTTTCAAAAACAAGGACATTTCTAAGTGGCCCCAAACGTTTGAAAGGTAGTGTACATACTACAGATGTTTTTAAATCACAGAGAGTTCAGAGAGTGAGAGTGAACATTGTGTAGAAATGGCTCTATAGACATGCTGAATTTGAGATGGTCTGTGTTGGTGCCAGGGAGGTAGAAATACAGTGTTAGTAATATAGAATGTCACTCAGTTCATTGTGTGTGTGTGTGTGTGTGTGTGTGTGTGTGTGTGTGTGTGTGTGTGTGTGTGTGTGTGTGTGTGTGTGTGTGTGTGTGTGTGTGTGTGTGTGTGTGTGTGTGTGTGTGTGTGCGCCTCTTTCGTCACCTCATGAATCAGCCCTGGATGCAGAGCAGGATCAAGATAATAACCCTGCACCTAGAAGGAAACAGGTAATGACTCACTGTAACAGAGGGAGGAGCAGAGAGAGAGGTAGATGGTGGGAGAAGGTGGGGAAGAGAGAAGGAGTGATTGAAGTAGAAGGATGGAGAAGGAAAGAAAGAAAAACTAAGTGGTAGAATATAGAGATTCATGGAAAAAGGTAATGATTGAATGAGAGAGGGAGAAGGAAAAAGAGAGCAAGTGTGAGACAAAGAAGGGGAGAGAGAGGAGGGAGAATAAGAGAGGGAGAAAAAGGAGGGGGAGAGGGCAGACTGTTCATTCCGGGGTTTGGCGACATTCCAGCCTGTCTGGCTGTGATTCTGACACTCTTCTGTGGTTTTAGCCTCACCTCCATGCAGGCCGCAGGACCCCACAGCTGCCCTACCACTGCCTGACTCCAACTACAACCTCCTTGTAAGCCCAGAGATATGTCTGACCTAGAGAAACTGGGGCCTAGTTATAGGCAATAGGAATTGTTCCTGGTCAGGTCACATGGTAAGAAAGAAACACCCTACACATGAGACCAGGATGTCTCTATCTAGCCATGCTGGAGAGTAAAACAAGAAAAAAAATTTGGGTTAGAGGTTAGGTTTAGGGTTTGGGTAAGGGGTTAGTAGTTAAGTTTAGGAGTTAGGTTTAGGGTTTGGGTAAGGGGTTAGTGGTTAAGTTTAGGAATTAGGTTTAGGGTTTGGGTAAGAGGTTAGAGGTTAGGTTTAGGAGTTAGGTTTAGGTTTTGGGTAAGGGGTTAGACATTAAGTTTAGGGTTTGGGTAAGGAGTTCGAGGTTAGGTTTAGGAGTTTGGTTTAGGGTTTGGGTTATGGGTTAAGGTTTTATGGTTAGGGAAAATAGGATTTTGGATACAAATAAATTTTAGGTCCCCACGAGGATAGAAAACATAACGTGTGTGTGTGTGATAGGGAAGCTATGTAAGAGGAAGCAGATGTGCAGGATGGGAGGGGTCATTCTCCGTGGTTGTGATATTACTGTGGGTTAGGGTTAGGCTCACATCCTCATGTCAGTAGGAACAGTTAGGGTCTATGAGGTACCATGTCCTTTTTTTCACTCAATCAAACTGAGTAACAGAAGGCCAAGGAAATAATGGTTATGCATGTATATGATATTTGAACCAAAATGCATGGAAATGCCTTTTACACCTGGACAGAAACAGGGCTTACAGCGAGTGCAATAGCACGATGTGATGTGGCCTTTCTCTTTCCCTTGTGTCCACCAACCATTTTAGTGTCTGTACCTAATCAAGCCTCCAACTCCAGTATCTCTCCCCTCCCTCTCTCTCATTCCCTCTCTCTCTGACCTTACAAGGAAAGGCAGGCAGCATTGATGTCATAGAATGAAGAATGTTGCAGGAATCCAGAGAGAGAGTGAGACAGGGAGAAACAGAGAGGAAAGACAGGGGCTACTGCCTTACAGCAGTTTATGAACATGCAGGATGAGATAGAGAGAGAGAGATGTGGTGTTGACATAGTAATATACACATCATGAGAGAAAGTCCAACGAGAAAGAACTTGTTAGGAAGGATGGTGTCATTCCTTTTCCATGGAAAGGGGGAGGAGAGAGAGAGAGAGAGAGAGAGAGAGAGAGAGAGAGAGAGAGAGAGAAAGAGGGGAGGAGAGAGAGGGGGGTCTAACAGCTGTAGGGGAACTGAGAGAGAGGGGTAGAGGAAAGTTAACAAGCACACTTTCTGTCTCGGTTTGGATCTACAACTAGGGAAAAGGAGAAGAAGAGATAGATACTGTAGGGGAGGGTAATAGTTTGCTCTCCCAACTGCACACATAGGTAAGAATATATTTTATACTGATTATATGAGTTATTGATAGGTAACAAGTTACAGTTTTTTCTGTTTCTGTTTTTTCAAGTTACCTCTATGATCGGTCTAAGCAATAATCAGATTGTGTGATATATAGTTTTGGTGCATTGCAGAGTTTCAACAGTTAAGAAAATGTATGAAAGAACAGTAGCAAAGTGCCTGATACGATTATTACTCATCTACCGGGGCGGGTGTTCCGCTTTTTAGCCACTGAGCAGTCCTTGTGCAAAGGACGCATTTACAAGTTTACAGCTTTTGATAGATACGCGCTCGCTCACAACGAAGAAAAATGCGGAAGCTGTAACCGGAAGTACAGTTTAGGAGGAAAAGTTAGCTGGCTGGTTAGCCAGACAGACATCTCACATTCCTTGGAAAATAGACAGGGAAAGGGTAATGGCAACATCCATTTACGGTGCAGATAGACCTACCGTTAAATAATAAATAGGAAGGGCCGGTTGAGGACGATAAACCGTGTTGTCAATAAACTCGAGAGAAGCGAGGAAGTAACGTTAGCCCCCTACAACCTCTCGCTAGCTACCAACTGTAGGGAAGCTGCTAGCCAGCAAAAAAATAGGTAAGTGTACAAACTAACTAGCCAGTATTTCTAGATTGATTGCGCTTTTCTATACATTTACCGTTTAAGTTATTTCAACTTCAACTTGTATGCAGGTGAATGCTAGACCAGGGCTATCAATACGGATTGACACACACTGACATTCTCTTGAATCAGGGTTAGACAGACTTTACCTAGTTATGACTACATGATTCATTGATGAACGTCGGATATTTTGTATATTATGTGTGTTCAGTTGTTCTTAGCTGTCTTGAGCTTAGCAGACAGTTATCTACCATAGCTAATCAGAGGCATGTTAAAAGGTGGGTGGGGCGCTAATGTAACACGGTGGATCATGGTTATCCATCAAGTTCCTACCAGCTGTTATTTCATCCAAAATGGGATTCCATTGTTTCACAAGATGGTTGTTCTCATGCAAACCCACTGACTAAAATGTAAAGAGAGAATATAGATTTAAAACGTTGAGTGCTGTGATAGTTTTCCAGCCCCATAGACACAAATGCAATTAAAGGGAAAATCAGCTCAAACTCTTTTGGTATTGTTGTCAATAATCCAAATGTTTTGCATGTCAGCAGTCAAGTTTTCAGGATATTGGACTTTCAAGAAGGGGTGGGTATAATTTGTGGAACGTTCCAACAGGAATCTGTTCCAAAAACTTCGTAAAGTACAAGGTTGCCAACAAAGAATGCATACACAGTAGCATGATCAATTCACTAAGCTAACTAGCTGCCGAATAGGCATCAACTCACCACGTAGCTTATTCTTAATGTTTGTCCATAGGCTACCAGAGTGAGGACAGACATTTTTCGGAATAAATGTGGTGAGTGGAAAACGTAATGAAATAGCTCACTCCCTATCCGGTATCTTATTCTGTCGCTATACAACTTTGTATGCGTTGTTTGTTGGCAACCTTGTTATTTTACAAAGTTTTTGGAACAGATTCCTGTTGGAACGTTCCACAAATTATACCCACCCCAGTGAAATGCTTACGGCCCTTCCCAACAATACAGAGAAAATATAGAAAAGTAATAATAGACTGAGTAATGGTAACTTGGCTATTTACAAAGGGGTACCGAGTCCATGTGCAAGGTACAAGGTAATTGACGTAGATATGTACATATAACTAGGAATAAAGTGACTAGGCAACAGGATAGATAATAAACAGTAGCAGCAGTGTATGTGATGAGTCAAGAAAGGGTAGTGCAAAAAGGGTCAATGCAGATAGTCCGGGTAGCTATTTGGTTAACTATTTAACAGTCTTCTGGCTTGAGGGTAGAAACTGTTCGGGGTCCTGCTGGTTGCAGATTTGGTGCATCGGTACCGCTTGCCATGTGGTAGTAGAGAGAACAGTCTGACTTGGGAGGCTGGAGTCTTTGACAGTTTTTTGGGGCTTTCCAATTATTTTTTTCTTAGTCACACAGAGCTCCTCATCAGTCGCACTTTAGAGCCCTGAGTGGAATGATGGCAGAAACCGACTGGTACCCAGGCTATCATCATAATACTTAATGCATAACATGTCCTCAAATCTCTCTCCCCTTGTAATTTATCATTAAACTTGCTTGTTCAGTTTAAAGCAGGCTAGGTTGTACTACGTCTGTGTGCGTGACTGTTTGGGTGGGAGTCTGGGAATTCCATTCACAAGCGTACCACAGCCATTTGACCTCTATAAGATCACTGTGATATAGAGGTCGACCGATTAATCGGAATGGCCGATTAATTAGGGACGATTTCAAGTTTTCATAACAATCGCAAATTGGTATTTTTGGGCGCCAATTTTTATTTATTTATTTTTATTATGATTTTTTATACCTTTATTTAACTAGGCAAGTCAGTTAAGAACACATTCTTATTTTCAATGACGGCCTAGGAACAGTGGGTTAACTGCTTTGTTCAGGGGCAGAACGACAGATTTTCACCTTGTCAGCTCGGGGGATCATACCTTGCAACCTTACAGTTAACTAGTCCAACGCTATAACCACCTGCCTCTCAATGCACTCCACAAGGAGACTGCCTGTTACGCGAATGCAGTAACCCAAGGTAAGTTGCTAGCTAGCGTTAAACTTATCTTATAAAAAACAATCAATCAATCATAATCATGTGGTTGATGATATTACTAGTTTATCTAGCGTGTCCTGCGTTGCATATAATCGATGCAGCGCTGTGGGATGGTTTAACAAAAGCACATTTGCGAAAACAGCACAATCATTGGACGACTGTACCTAACCATAATCACCAATGCCTTTCTTAAAATCAATACACAGAAGTATATATTTTTAAACCTGCATATTTAGCTAAAAGAAATCCAGGTTAGCAGGCAATATTAACCAGGTGAAATTGTGTCACTTTTCTTGCGTTCATTGCACGTAGAGTCAGGGTATATGCAACAGTTTGGGCAGCCTGGCTCATTGCGAACTAATTTGCCAGAATTTTACATAATTATGACATAACATTGAAGGTTGTGCAATGTAACAAGAATATTTAGACTTATGGATGTCACCCGTTAGATAAAATACTGAACGGTTCCGTATTTCACTGAAATAAAAAACTTTTGTTTTCGAAATGATAGTTTCCGGATTAGACCATATTAATGAACAAAGGCTCGTATTTCTGTGTGTTATAACTAAGTCTATGGTTTGATAGAACAGTCTGACTGAGCGATGGTAGGCAGCAGCAGCCTCGTAAGCATTCATTCAAACAACTTTCGTGCGTTTTGCCAGCAGCTCTTCGCAAGCGCAGCGCTGTTTATGACTTCAAGCCTATCAGCCTAATGGCTGGTGTAACCGATGTGAAATGGCTAGCTAGTTAGCGGGGTGCGTGCTAATAGTGTTTCAAACGTCACTCGCTCTGAGACTTGGAGTAGTTGTTCCCCTTGCTCTGCAAGGGCCGTGGCTTTTGTGGAGCGATGGGTAACGCTGCTTCGAGTGTGGCTGTTGTCGATGTGTTCCTGGTTCGAGCCCAGGTAGGGGCGAGGAGAGGGACGGAAGCTATACTGTTACACTGGCAATACTATAGTGCCTATAAGAACATTGAATAGTCAAAGGTATATGAAATACAAATGCTATGGAGAGAAATAGTCCTATAAATACTATATTAACTACAACCTAAAACCTCTTACCTCGGAATATTGAAGTCTCATTTTAAAAGTAACCACCAACTTTCATATGTTCTCATGTTCTGAGCATGGAACATAAATGTTGGCTTTTTTACATGGCACATATTGCATTTTTACTTCTCCAACACTTTGTTTTTGCATTATTTAAACCAAATTGAACATGTTTCATTATTTATTTGTGGCTAAATTGATTTTTATTGATGTATTATATTAAGTTCAAATAAGTGTTCATTCAATATTGTTGTAATTGTCATTATTACAAATAAATAAATAAAAATCGGCCGATTTAATCGGTATTGGCTTTTTTTTTTGGGTCCTTCAATAATCGGTATCGGCGTTGAAAAATCATAATCGGTCTACCTCTACTGTGATACAATTAATGTCATATGTCACCCATTCACTGTCAGTATAGCCTAACCTAGTACTACTGCCACACTGTGATGGAGATCCCAGTCCCCTTTGAAAGGCTAGTGACCTGTAAGATCAGACTCAATTAGGAGCGTTGTCAGTGCATGAGTAACTCCCCCAGACACAGTCACAGACAGACAGGCTTCCCAGCAAGAGCTGGGCGTGTCTGTGCATGAAACTCAGGGACAACGATGGAGCTTTAGCAACTGTAGGGTAGTCACTAGATTGCCATGGTAGAGAGGACAACACTGGCGTCAGAGCTGATGAGCAAGTAAGGAAGTATTTTTTGTTGTTGATTTAGGGCTAGAGTTATGGTAATGTTAGGGTCCAAGATAGTGTGGGGGATTGATACAGTTACATATCGGGATATTATTTTTGACGGTGTATTGTATCGTTTTGACAATATCGCAATATTATCAAATAATTATTTTTCCATCATAGCTTGTTCTCTGTCAAATAGGGAGACCATTTGTTTTCAGCACATTTATTTCCATGATTGATCAAAACTTGTTTTCTCATGGCTCTCGTCCTCCTGCAGCAGACATATGGTGAGCAATATGTTTGGAACATCTCCGATGCATATAGAATCGTGAGAATTGCAAAACATATTGTATCGTCACCTACGTATCGTGATAATATCGTATCGTGACGTCCCTGGCAATTCTCAGCCCTAGTTCAAGAGTGGCTTTCAGAATCAAGTTCTTCTGCCTGTTTTATACTCCTCATCTGGATTCCAAAGCGATTGCCCCCAAGCAGCGTGTTGGCTTGTCACTAGTGTTCTTATTGGTCTGGCACAGTATCTATTGTTGCTGTTGTTTCTCTCAGGTGAACACTTACAGACCAGCAGCCAGTGGTAAAACAACAGTGTGTTATAGTCCCATCCAACACAGAACGATGCTTCGATTGATGTCTGGGCCTTGCAAGCCATCTCAAATATCATCTCCTCTACCAAATTAATTGTCTTCTAATCCTCCTTTGTAGACCGACGACCAATCAACCATGTGGAAATCATAACGTACTCGATAAGCTATGAGCTATTATTTACAGTAGACGGTTTGCATGAGTTTAGCGCTCTCTCTGCACACAGGATGTCGCCTCATAGCCAAGCTGTAAAACTAGTTAAGATGATGAAATACAGACTGTGGTGATGTCATCCAACTGAAATGAGAGGAGGGAGCTTTTTTTTGGGGGGGGGGGGGGGGGGGCAGATTGGAGACGAAGGGAAAGGAAAAAGCAGACCATGGTGTTGATGATGTCATTCAACTGAAGTGCCAAACGTTCTCACCATGGGTCTCATCATCTCTGGATCCAATTTCACAATGGTTTACTTTAGTTAGGCTTAGGGGACGGTCCGGGAGGAGCCTGCAGCTGACCTCACCATATAAAACCATTAGCCAGGTCTACAGCCACATGGAATCTGTGGGGAATGTTTTTTGTCAATGCCTTTACAGTTGGTTGAGTAGTGAATAAAATAATACATCATAAAGGATGACATTTATAGCGGTATTTGGTTTTTTAATTCCTCAAATAGGTTGGTCTATTTCCAGGGGCACCATGAGGAACGTTTGCTCTTAGCATGTCTCAGTCCCGTGACCGTCTCATGCATTATCCCCAGGGCTTTTCTACAGTAGGCTAATATAATGAGACACTTTTAAATGAGAGCACTAGAACCAATAAGCCTAGTTCTCTGCCTCCACTTAGTGTAGAGCGCTGGCTCTCTAGAAAGATAGAAAGCCTTTAGATCAAAGCCTAGTAATATTTCCCTCACAACTGAACAGTCTGCTGGTATCCAATGCACTGGCCCTCATTAGCAGAGGTTTCAACAGGGTTCTATTGGCCAAGGAGAGCAGGTTTCTGTCTGACTGAGGATATTACAGGGGAGGTCTGCTCTGCTTGATGCAGGCTCTTTCATCACAGAGAGGAGCCAACGCTTTGTCAGTGGAGCGTTGGACTCTTACTAGGTTGGACTTTTACAGCCAGTTTCCAAGACCACTTTGTGTGTCTGTTCCCCCCCCTCTTTCCATCTGTTCTAGTCCCACTGGTGTTTTCTAAATAAGACAGCTATCCAGCGTAGCTGTGCTAGGGCGGGCAACCAGATTGGTTGATGTCCCCTTTGGTCATTTGCCTTTAATATTTCATCCTGCTCTTCTCTGCATTATTTAACAGTAAGTCCATTTTGAAAATAGAAAAGTGAAGATTTTGCAGTTTGTTGCTTTTTGTTGCTCACTTTGAAGGGGCTTGAGTGCAAATATGATAACTTCTCTCTTTGGATTCTTGTCAGTATTTCAACTGTTAAAGTAAGAAGTTATGAGTGAAATGTAGAAAACGCTGTGTTTTCCAGAGGATCCTAACAAACAAAGTTAGCTTACTTACGCTGTTTTTTTTCCTTCATACTGTGTTGAGGCCTGAGTCAGCATTTCAGGAACACTTTCACCCACTGTTGATGTCTTTATCTTGTCAGAACTTGTGTCCAGGCCCCCAAGTCACAGCTACATGCAATGTGGAAACCTCAATTTCAAACTGAAAAACTATTTGTAACTGTCCAGTGAAAATCTCACTTTAACGTTTATATTCTGTTACCTCGTCCTATACTCGGAATTGTGACCAAAGCATAAATTGGAGAAAAAACTCTTTCAAAATCCCAAATCCAACTTGTCTCTCACAGACCCTTTAAAAAGGTGCCTGCTATTTACTCCTAGAACATGATGTCATGTTGGCTGATTGGCTGAGCTTGAGAGTCGGCCGTCTACTTGCCTTAATATTTTTAATGAACAGTATACACCACCCACACCATTCTGTCGTTGGGGTACACCCACACCATTCTGCCGTTGGGGTACACCCACACCATTCTGTCGCTGGGGTACACCCACACCATTCTGTCGCTGGGGTACACCCACACCATTCTGTCGCTGGGGTACACCCACACCATTCCAACACAGAAAAGCTGCTTTTTAACCTACTTAATACAAATGAAATAACTATTTCACTCATATTATAATTAATTCTAGGTAATATTTCGTAGAAATCTGGTAACACTGGGAAGGAAGTTACGTTAAGTTTCTCATGAAACTGACATGGCGTAACATTATAGTCAAGCCACATCGCATTTACTAGGCTAGTTCTGGGGCATTGCTTTTCCTTCCAAAACAAACAAGGCCTGAAGAAACCCATGTATATTATCACCATGGTAATGGTTCCTAAATATGTAGTTGCTCTGTGAGCTAACAAAATCATTTCACATTATGGACAAAACCATGTTTCTAAACAACCCATTAGGCTTATTTATGATCCAGCGATGAGGCACTACGACCCATCATTGCCATTATATATTTTTATTTTATTTAACCTTTTATTTAACTAGACATGTCTTTTAAGAACAAATTCTTATTTACCATGACGGCCTACACAGGCCAAACCTAGACAACGATGGGCCAATTGTGTGCCGCCCTATGAGACTCCCAATCACGGCCGATTGTGATACAGCCTGGATTTGAACCAGGGTGTCTGTAGTGACGCATCTAGCACAGAGATGCAGTGCCTCAGACCGCTGCGCTACTCGGGAGCCCGAGTACAGTGCATTCGGGAAGTATTCAGACACCATGACTTTTTCCACATTTTGTTATGTTACAGCCTTATTCTAAAATGTATTAAATCATTTTTTACCCATCAATCTACACACAATAACCCATAATGACAAAGCTAAAAGAGGTTTTTAGAAATGTTTGCTAATTTATTCAAAATAAAAATCTGAAATATGACGTTTATGTAAGTATTCAGACCCTTTACTCAGTACTTTGTTGAAGCACCTTTGGCAGTGATTACAGCCTCGGGTCTTCTTGGGTATGACGCTACAAGCTTGGCACACTTGTATTTGGGGAGTTTCCCCCATTCTTCTCTGCAGATCCTCTCAAGCTATGTCAGGTTGGATGGGGAGCGTTGCTGCACAGCTATTTTCAGGTCTCTCCAGAGATGTTCGATTGGGTTCAAGTCCGGACTCTGGCTGGGCCACTCAAGGACATTTAGAAACTTGTCTTGGCTGGGTGCTTAGGGTCGTTGTCCTGTTGGAAGTTGACCCTTCGCCCCAGTCTGAGATCCTGAGCGCTCTTGAGCAGGTTTTCATCAAGTACTTCGTTCATCTTTCCCTCAATCCTGACTAATCTCCCAGTCTCTGCCACTGAAATACATCCTCACAGCAGGATGCTGCCACCACCATGCTTAACCAAAGGAATGGTGCCAGGTTTCCTCCAGATGTGACTCTTGGCATTCATGCCAAAGATTTCAATCTTGGTTTTATCAGACGAGAGTATCTTGTTTCTCATGGTCTGAGAGTCCTTTAGGTGCTTTTTTGACAAACTCCAAACGGGCTGTCACGTCCCTTTTACTGAGGAGTGGCTTCCGTCTGGCCTCTCTACCATAAAGTTGTCCTTCTGATGGTTCTCCCGTCTCCACAGAGGAACTCTGGAGCTCTGTCAGAGTGACCATCGGGTTCTTGGACACCTCCCTGACCAAGGCCCTTCTCCCCTGATTGCTCAGTTTGGCCAGTAAAGTTGTAGAAACATCTTAAGGATGATCAATGGAAACAGGATGCACCTGAGCTCAATTTCGAGTCTCATAGCAAAGGGTCTGAATACTTATTTACAGAAGGTATGTCTGTTTGTTTGTTTTAAACATTTGCAAAAATGTAAAAATAAACTGTTTTCCTTTGTAATTATGGGCTATTGTAACATAACAAAATGTGTAAAAGGGGAATGAGTCCTAATGCACTGTATACTCTGTAGGGCACTATATCAGCTAGCGTCTAGCTGATAGTAACGTTAGACAGGTACTGAGAAAGAGGAAGAAACCAAGAGGTACTGAGAGAGAAAGAGGGCCACGTCTCTTAACCAGGGGTCACCTACAGGGCCACAGGCGTTTGGGGAATCTGAGATAGAGCCGCTGTGGTAACATCAACATTTTTAACCACAAACACGTGAGGTAAATATTTGAGCTGACGTTGAATGACCCTCTTGATGTAGCTCACATGAACATGTTA
The DNA here is from genome assembly GCF_057628025.1 of Oncorhynchus mykiss. Classification (NCBI taxonomy): domain Eukaryota; kingdom Metazoa; phylum Chordata; class Actinopteri; order Salmoniformes; family Salmonidae; genus Oncorhynchus; species Oncorhynchus mykiss. The sequence goes on from NC_143023.1 coordinate 19,324,359, forward strand.
TGATGGTTTTACCCGTCTCAGGTCCGACCCGGTCAGCCCTATAGTAAACCATGCTGTAGTTCTCAACTGTTTTTATTACAATGAACGGTTTCATACTGAGAGTTGACCTTGAAGCAGCTGTAAGTGCTGCTATGGTTACGGTATGCCTCTCCTTACTGAGCCTAAGGAGTGGCTAGTGTGTATTTACAATCTAGGGCGAGGTACTGTGTAAAGCAGCCAAGATCTTTCAGGTGTGTGTGTGTCTGTGTGTGTTTCTGTGCATGCATGCTTTGGAGGTTCTCTCCTGTAGTTAGGCTACAGGGTTGTTAGATCCTTTGTTGATGTGTCCCCACTAATTCACCAAGGAGAAATATTCCCCTACTGTTTCAAAAGCTCTGTGTGCTCACCTCAGATAAGCTAATGCTCTATGGTTCATTTCTATATCAAAGGTTTAATTTATCTTCTCTGCTATCCTTTCTACAGCTGGCCTCCAGGTTTGCTAGACCTCCTCTGTAACACAGCCATCTCTTTAACAGTTGGCAGCCTCCCTACCGCTCATTTCAGTTTGTGTTGATTTGGATGGATTGTGTTTGTCCTCTTCTAAACCGTCGTAATAAACCAATATGGTCATAAACAACAGCTGTCCTCTTCTTCTCTCCTCAGACAGTAAAACGACAACATGGCTGACTCCAGCGGTAGTAAACCCTTCATGGTGACTTCCTCCATCAACCTCAAAGTCACCACCCCCTCCTTCTACAACCAGCCAAAGAAGTTTGCCTCGGTCAACCCGCCGCGCCCCAAAAGCCAGTCCGACCCGTGGCCTCCCCCGGGCTCAACTCCTCCCGCAGGTCCCTCTCCTCCCCCCAGTCTGGTCTCCTCAACACGCGGTGTCGGCACAGCTGTCATTGGTCGAGTTGGAGTGATGCCTCCACCCCCACCATCGCTATGCGAAGGTGATTGGCCGTTTTTGTTTGTAATTTTGTAAACATTTATCCCATGCATTGTCTGGTTTAATGTGACCCCTAACTCCTTCACTTGAACTCCTTCCCTTCACAGTGCAGATGTGAAGTAACTGGATAGGTGTACGAAAAATATGGTATTAGAGGTTAGGGGAAGTGACTAGGGGTTGTTTTAGGACCAGACTTATCTCGCAACAGAAGCATCAAGCATGTTATTATTTAGTTACAAGTATTTATCTTTGTTTCTGATAAAACAAGGATGTTGGATCCCAGAGTTTGAGCCTGGTGTTGGCAACCCAACAGATTGGTAGACTGCAACATGGCCCGTATCCCATCAATGAAACGCACCCTTCCTGTTTCTCACAAACTCTAATCACTGCATTTAAAGGGATACTGCGAGATTCTGGCAATTAAGCCATTGTTTTCTACTTAACCACCTATTTTCTTGACAGTAACATTTCACTGTCTCTGTGTGTAGAAACTGTATTGTCATGGAGTTCCCTTGAATGAATGTCTGGGTGGGTGCAGTGAATAGATGACAGGATTTGAATGAATTATAGAATGTTTAGAAACCATATGATTGCCATACCTTTGTTTTAATCAATCACCCCTCCCCGTTTCTATTAGACTTCCCGCCCCCTCCTCCTCCAATGGACGATGAGCTGCCAGCCCCTCCCCCCAATTGTGCAACCACACCTCCAGCCTCTGATGCCCCTCCCCCTGCCTTCCCTCCCCCTCCCGCAGTGGATGACCTGCCCCTCCCCCCCGCCCCGCCTGAGGAGAATGCCTGTCTCCCCCGTTCCCCGTCTCCCCCTCCTCCACCACCCCCTCCCCCTCTCCCAGTCTCTGGTCCCAGCAGTGTCCCCAGTGCTGGGGAGAACTCTCAGGTGAGTCTGGGTCACTAATCATAAGAATGGAATACGTTTTGTATTATAAACTGGGTGGTTTGAGCCTGAATGCTGATTGGCTGACAGCTGTGGTATATCAGACCATATACCACGGGTATGACAGAACATGTATTTTTACTGCTCTAATTACATTGGTAACCAGTTTATAATAGCAATAAGGCACCTCAGGGGTTTGTAATATATGGCCAATATACCACGACTAAGGGCTGTGTCCGGGCACTCCGTGTTGTGTCGTGACTAAGAACATCCCTTGGCCGTGGTATATTGGCCATATACCACACCCCCTCGTGCCTTATTGCTTAAATATAGAACTTTCCATAAGGTCCCAAAGCACTTGTCTTTGTATTGGTGTAGTTGTGTTGGATGACGGCCAGAACTCTCATCCACACATCTACTACCATGGTGGATGTCCCCAGTAAACAGATGTGGAAGTCTATTGCCTAACGTGATGTGTTTAAGTTCTGATCCATGCAAATCAGTTACATTCTGTTCTATCAGTACACTTCTGTGCACATTCCCCATTGACACACGTGTATGATTTAGGTGGCGGTTGGAGTTTGCTACATATTTCAAGTCAAGATTCAGCCTGTTGATAAACAATCATCCTCTCTCTCTCCCATTATTTCTCACTCTTTCACAATCCCTCACTCTGTGTGTCTGTCCATTTCCCCTCCCCTCTCTCCCCCCCCCCCCCCCCTTCTTTCTCACTCCCACAGTGTCTGGAAAAGCAGACTAGTTTTGACAAACAGCTGGGCTCTCTGACTGACCTGCTGTCTGAGATGGAGACCAGAGGACCCTTCAACCCCAAGGTACAGAGAAGGACAAGTATTTTGTATACTGTAGAGCGTCGTATACTGTAGAGCGTCGTAGAAGCACACAACTTCAGTAAACCAACAGGGAAAACGGAATGTAACAGAAGACTGCAGTAGACACAGCATTACACAGAGAGAGTAGGAAATACTTGGGACTGAGAAGATGGAAGGAAGTAAATGGAGGAGTGGGGAGGGGAATAAATGGAGGAGTGGGGAGGGGAATAAATGGAGGAGTGGGGAGGGGAATAAATGGAAGAGTGGGGAGGGGAATAAATGGAGGAGTGGGGAGGGGAATAAATGGAGGAGTAGGGAGGGGAATAAATGGAGGAGTGGGGAGGGGAATAAATGGAGGAGTGGGGGAGGGGAATAAATGGAGGAGTGGGGAGGGGAATAAATGGAGGAGTGGGGGAGGGGAATAAATGGAGGAGTGGGGAGGGGAATAAATGGAGGAGTGGGGAGGGGAATAAATGGAGGAGTGGGGAGGGGAATAAATGGAGGAGTGGGGAGGGGAATAAATGGAGGAGTGGGGAGGGGAATAAATGGAGGAGTGGGGAGGGGGAATAAATGGAGGAGTGGGGAGGGGGAATAAATGGAGGAGTGGGGAGGGGGAATAAATGGAGGAGTGGGGAGGGGGAATAAATGGAGGAGTGGGGAGGGGGAATAAATGGAGGAGTGGGGAGGGGGAATAAATGGAGGAGTGGGGAGGGGGAATAAATGGAGGAGTGGGGAGGGGGAATAAATGGAGGAGTGGGGAGGGGGAATAAATGGAGGAGTGGGGAGGGGGAATAAATGGAGGAGTGGGGAGGGGGAATAAATGGAGGAGTGGGGAGTGGGGAGGGGGAATAAATGGAGGAGTGGGGAGGGGAATAAATGGAGGAGTGGGGAGGGGAATAAATGGAGGAGTGGGGAGGGGGAATAAATGGAGGAGTGGGGAGGGGAATAAATGGAGGAGTGGGGAGGGGAATAAATGGAGGAGTGGGGAGGGGAATAAATGGAGGAGTGGGGAGGGGGAATAAATGGAGGAGTGGGGAGGGGGAATAAATGGAGGAGTGGGGAGGGGGAATAAATGGAGGAGTGGGGAGTGGGGAGGGGGAATAAATGGAGGAGTGGGGAGGGGGAATAAATGGAGGAGTGGGTAAGGGGAATAAGTGGAGGAGTGGGTAAGGGGAATAAGTGGAGGAGTGGCTAAGGGGAATAAGTGGAGGAGTGGGGAGGGGGAATAAGTGGAGGAGTGGGGAGGGGGAATAAGTGGAGGAGTGGGGAGGGGAATAAATGGAGGAGTGGGGAGGGGAATAAATGGAGGAGTGGGGAGGGGGAATAAGTGGAGGAGTGGGGAGGGGGAATAAGTGGAGGAGTGGGGAGGGGGAATAAGTGGAGGAGTGGGGAGGGGAATAAGTGGAGGAGTGGGGAGGGGAATAAGTGGAGGAGTGGGGAGGGGAATAAGTGGAGGAGTGGGGAGGGGAATAAGTGGAGGAGTGGGGAGGGGAATAAGTGGAGGAGTGGGGAGGGGAATAAGTGGAGGAGTGGGGAGGGGGAATAAGTGGAGGAGTGGGGAGGGGGAATAAGTGGAGGAGTGGGGAGGGGGAATAAGTGGAGGAGTGGGGAGGGGGAATAAGTGGAGGAGTGGGGAGGGGGAATAAGTGGAGGAGTGGGGAAGGGGAATAAGTGGAGGAGTGGGGAAGGGGAATAAGTGGAGGAGTGGGGAGGGGGAATAAGTGGAGGAGTGGGGAGGGGAGTAAAAGATCAGAGGAAAAAAGATTGACTCAGAAGTTTGAATAAAGGGGTTTCCAAAGTAGAGAGAAAGAGGGGGAGAGAGAGCAGGTCAGGAGAAACCGTTTGGCCAGATGCCAGGCTGTTTTGTGTCTGTTCAGGCTGATGGCTCTAGGATGAGTAAGCTGTTCGTTACTGTACACAGACAGACAATGAGAGAGTGATGTACAAAAACAGAGGAAGTGAGTGATGCAGAGAAACTTACACAGAATGATGTATATAAAGAAAGATGGCGATGCAAATAGAAAGAGGGACCGAGCAAGACCGAGAGAGAGAGAGGGAGAGTGGTACACAATGCGTACTCCATTGTGATCAGGCCTGTGTGTGTGGGGCCAAGCCAGCGGTCTGGGGAAACAGCCATAAATGGAGAGTGTTTTTATCCTCCTGGGAGGAACTGGATCAGAACAGGGAAATGTTGGCACAAGCTCTTGATAAAAACACTTGATGAGCTCAAGTTCCCCTGTATGACTCAGAGCCTGTGCTTTGTGGAAGTTGAACATTTGATACGATTGAAAATCGCTAACTGCAAACTTTTTGTGTTTTTTAATTCTGTACTTGAATGATCCTAATAGCCGTTTTCACCGTTCCTAAAAACACAGGCGGCTTGTTAAGGAGGGTGGATTGTTTCAAATAGTACTGTATAGAACATTGTATTTTCACCTGGAAACCGCCAAAATAGCTGAAGGGGCACTCAGTTCCTAATGCTTTTAGTCTAAAAGTAGGTTTGAGTTCCATACCACAGCTTGTTGTTGTGTGTTCTCTCATAGTTCTCTTCAACTCTTCAGTACATATAGCCTGTAATGTTTTCTTGTCTGATCTTGTCTCCCCAGTTGCCCAGTCAGTACTCAGCTCCTCCTCCTCCTGCCCCCAAGCCTGCAGGTCCTCCCCCCACTGCTCCCAAGCCCAACCTCTCCTTCCTCCCCCCTCCAGAGATGGGAGACAAGCCCCCTCCCGCTCCCTGGGCCGAGGAGCTCAAACTCCGGACGACACACCGACAAGCCAATAACCCTATATCCGCCCCAACTCCTGCTCCTGCACCACAGCCATTTGCTAAGGCACCAGTCGGTGCTTCTAAGGCTTTTGGGGGCATGAAAACAGGGACGTCCGTGCCTCCTGTGGGGCTGAAGAACCAGAACCACGCCCCGGCTCCATTTGGTGTTGCTCCTAAACTTTCCCCTGCAGCCAGCTCCTTCTCTCCTCCTCCTGCCGCTCCTCCCGCCCCACCAGCCAACAAAGTGGCTCCCCCAGCCTTCAATCACTCAAAGCCCTCTTCCATTGACTCTCAGATGACTGTGAGCCTGCCCCCTCCTGCTCCCGTGCCCCCTCCTCAGCCCAAAGCGATGACACCACCACCCTCTTCTTACAGCCAGCCAATGAAATCTCCCCCTTCATCAAAGGTATGTTAGGAGACCCTTTAGGGTGAGTGTGTGTTTAGTACTCCCCCTGTTAAATGTGTGTTTTCTGTCCCCCAGCCCTCGCCTCCTGGGCCTGTCTCTGTCCCAGGTGGAGGTGTTCCTCTCTCCATGAGGGAGGTGGAGGAGCTGGAGAGAATGACCAATGCATTCATCAAAGACATGGACACACACGCTCCCGTCATCACCTCAGCACCTACAGGTACACACACACCCTCCGCTCATCACCTCAGCACCTACAGGTACACACACACACCCTCCGTTCATCACCTCAGCACCTACAGGTACACACACACACCCTCCGTTCATCACCTCAGCACCTACAGGTACACACACACCCTCCGTTCAGCACCTACAGGTACACACACACCCTCCGCTCATCACCTACACTAGTTCATTGTTTCATACTACCATACCCAATGTATCAGAATGAACACTATTATCAGAGTGTCATTATCTTGTCCAGTTCCTGCCTGACAACACTTTTTCTCAGTATGCTATTGGTTCTGATGGTCTGGGCTGTAGTTCTAATAGTCTGGGCTGGGGTGCTGATGGCCTGGGCTGCTGTGCTGATGGGCTGGGGTGCTGATGAGCTGGGGTGCTGGGGTGCTGATGGGCTGGGCTGGGGTGCTGATGCGCTGGGCTGGGGTGCTGATGGGCTTGGGGTTTGATGGGCTGGGCTGGGGTGCTGATGGGCTGGGCTGGGGTGCTGATGGGCTGGGGGTTTTGATGGGCTGGGGGTTTTGATGGGCTGGGGGTTTTGATGGGCTGGGGGTTTTGATGGGCTGGGGGTTTTGATGGGCTGGGGGTTTTGATGGGCTGGGGGTTTTGATGGGCTGGGGGTGCTGATGGGCTGGAGTGCTGATGGGCTGGGGTGCTTATGGGCTGGGGTGCTGATGGGGTGCTTATGGGCTGGGGTGCTGATGGGGTGCTTATGGGCTGGGGTGCTGATGGGCTGGGCTGGGGTGCTGATGGGCTGGGCTGGGGTTTTTATGGGCTGGGGTGCTGATTGACCTTTCATCAAAATGATTGATCAGTGTAATTAGGTAGTAAGGAGCCTCCTCCCTACTCTCTCATTGGTGCTAGTAATGACTTAATGACTGTGTGGAATAGGACTGGCTGGGCTCTGCCTCTGTCAGCATCAACCAACTCTTATCCCCTCTCTCTTCTTCCTCTCCCTTTCTACCTCCCTTCTCTCTCTCCATCGCTCTCTCTCTCTCCTCATCTCTCTCTTTCAGAGGTATGTGGTAAGTGTGGTGAGGCTCTGTCTCGTTCCCAGCCTGCAGTGAGAGCCATGAACAAACTCTTCCACTCTGACTGTTTCTGCTGTATGAGCTGCCATCGCCCCCTGCAGGGCATGCAGTTCTACGACAAGGACGGGACGCCACAGTGTGACGACTGCTACACTGTGAGTACACACATGTACACACACAGTAATTACATGCACAAACAGCTTATAGTAATTCATTCACTCTCTCACACACAAAGACATGTACCGTGTTTGCTCTCCCACCCTCCTGTCTGTGTGTCTCTACAGAGTTCTCTGGCGGTGTGTTCTCGGTGTGGGGAGCGTATTACAGACCGTGTGTTGAAGGCGGTGGGCCAGTGTTTCCATGCCCATTGTTTCCGCTGCTGCACCTGCGCCTGCAGCCTGGAGGGGGCGCCCTTCATCACCGACGACGACAACAACCCATACTGTGTCCCAGACTACCACAGGTACGGCCTCTCATCTCCTTGTCTTTCTCTCTATCTCTCTCAGGTATTGTCCTGTGTGTGTGGTACAGTCTAATGTCCTCTCTGTCCCCCTGCTTGTAGGCGTTTTCTCTCCCCTGTGTGTGTGTGTGTGTGTGTGTGTGTGTGTGTGTGTGTGTGTGTGTGTGTGTGTGTGTGTGGTACAGTCTAATGTCCTCTCTGTCCCCCTGCTTGTAGGCGTTTCTCTCCCCTGTGTGTGAGCTGTAATGAGCCCATAGTTCCTGACGCCGGCAGTCAAGAGACCGTCAGAGTCGTGGCCCTCGACAAGAACTTCCACCTCAAGTGCTACCGCTGTGAGGTAAGGACAACAGACCTGCTACATCTAAAGTACTACCGCTGTGAGGTAAGGACAACAGACCTGCTACATCTAAAGTACTACCGCTGTGAGGTAAGGACAACAGACCTGCTACATCTAAAGTACTACCGCTGTGAGGTAAGGACAACAGACCTGCTACATCTAAAGTACTACCGCTGTGAGGTAAGGACAACAGACCTGCTACATCTAAAGTACTACCGCTGTGAGGTAAGGACAACAGACCTGCTACATCTAAAGTACTACCGCTGTGAGGTAAGGACAACAGACCTGCTACATCTAAAGTACTACCGCTGTGAGGTAAGGACAACAGACCTGCTACATCTAAAGTAATACCGCTGTGAGGTAAGGACAACAGACCTGCTACATCTAAAGTACTACCGCTGTGAGGTAAGGACAACAGACCTGCTACATCTAAAGTACTACCGCTGTGAGGTAAGGACAACAGACCTGCTACATCTAAAGTACTACCGCTGTGAGGTAAGGACAACAGACCTGCTACATCTAAAGTACTACCGCTGTGAGGTAAGGACAACAGACCTGCTACATCTAAAGTACTACCGCTGGGAGGTAAGGACAACAGACCTGCTACATCTTGTGCCAGATGTGAAGATAAACTCCTGAAGATGTATTATGAAGAGATGGTGAAATATCTTAACAGTTTGAATGGTGCCCCCCGAGTGTTTTGGATGTAAATGTTTTCCAGTGACCTTCTGCACATCCTGAAGTCTCTCTTCCTGGTTGCAGGATTGTTCCCGCCCCCTCTCCATAGAGGCGGACGCAGACGGCTGCTACCCATTGGACGGCAGGATCCTGTGCATGAAGTGCCACACCCAGCGGGCCAAGGCTATGCAGTGATTGGTGGACACATCTGTTATTCAAGTCGAACTTTGAACCAAATCCAAGGCACAGGATCCATTCAGCTTCCACCGTTCTGTCTTTGCAACAGGGCTTTACTTGTGCGCTCTGTGTGTGTGTGTGTGTGTGTGCATGCAGATGTTGTTATGTCTCTCTCCTCTGTCTGCTTATTCCCTCTCTCAGTCCAGAGGTAATGTACTGCACTGAGATAGACTTCCTCCTCCTCTCCCCGCCTTCTCCCTTTGTGTTAATGCCAGTCTTATCAAGGCCATGTTTTGTTTACGCTAAAATTCCCAGCATGTCTTGCACAAGTATAGCTTAGTCATGGGCTGTGTCCCAACAGTCAAAGATGGCTTCCTCTCTTCTTCTCTCTCCACTGATTGGAAAACATGTTGAGAAGGTTTCAGCCATACAACTTTGATTTGTCTTTCACTTTTCAGTGGTACAGAAGGAAAAGACGGGAAGTATTTCAGAGTATTTGAGACATAGTAACAGTAGTTTAGTGTAACTCCCTGACCCCAGTGCACGAGGAGTTGAACAAAAGTTTAAGGTGGACTAATTCATGTTCCCCTGCACCTCCCATAGGGCTGAGCTCTGGTGGGCTGGTGGCACCTGAAGCACTTTGGGAGTTGTAGTGCCTGCAAACATACAAGTTGCTTAACTGCCTTTAGAGAGTGCTTTCTACAGAACTACATATCCCATCAGATACGATGTAGCAGAGCAGTGTGCTGTGGGAAATGTAGTTCCTCTTGGGCTAAAAACAGTGCAAAAAAACGAACAAAAATATGTGAATGTCGCTCTCGTTTGTTTTTGTTGTGTGCGTTTGTTGCTTTATAGGCATGCATTGCTACAGATCACTGTCAGTTACTCTCACCATTTTATCAAACACAGAATGAGGGTACAATACGATCAAAATGACCATTTATTTCTTTGTCAAAAGAATAGAAGATTTAAGATCATGATTATAGACACTACCTAGAACAAAGGTCAGAAGTTAGCCCAGCACAGATTCCATTCCTATGATCTCCTCATGTTAAATAGAGTGCTGTAGTTTAAAGAGGACCACATGGCTTAGAACAGAACCTACGCTACAGGCAGAAGTTGCTCTTAACCGCTAGGATCAGATTACCCTACCTCATCCCTAATCTTAATTTAAAGGGGATGGAGGGAAAATGTTGGATCCTGCATCAGTAGTTAGGGGCAACTTCCAGGACCTACAGTACAGTATAATCCTATCATCCTCAATGAAGCGCTCTTGAACACATACTTATGTAGTGTGCAGGCGAGTTAAGATATCTAATGATTAACATAGAGATATTACCTCTCATTAATTCAATTCACCTAAAGGTAAACTCATGGATTTTTGCACTATACATCTGCATTTACAAATGCTTAGTATTTTGGGCATTTGCAGCTCTCTGAATAACATGATAAAACTGATTCTGAATCAGGGTTTTAAGTATTATAAACATGCAACAGATCAAATGGCCAGTCTGTTTTCCAGTAGAGTGTAGTAGGTCATTGACTGTAGCAGTAGCATGTAGATCAAACCAATACAGTTCAAGGTGATGGTAACACGTCACTCAAACGCATCACACTTTAAATTCACTGCCTTTGTTTTTGTGGAATTGACTTCAAGTTTTAATCATATTTTGTGTGCTTTACACAGTATATTGTTCCTCTTCCTCTCTCATAATACTCCAATGACTACCACTGTTTCCATTATTCCGCTTAGTGTTCTTTTATGTCTCGATATCAGTTATATTTACTCTGCTTGTAATCTTACCATACTGTATTTCATTGATAAGTACTTATTTTCTGTGATTTTTCTGTGAAACTTTGTGAGTTGCCATTTCCACCCTAGTATTCCTATCTCTCCTGTTCAGACTGGTTTGGCACCAAACACCCATCCTTATTACAATCCTCAGTCTGGCATAGCAAGACAACCCTAATGACCAAACTAACATCCTAAACCATATGGCCAAATACAACTCGATATGCATGTTATCTGGGTCGTCGGTATCATCTTTAGTATTCTCAGTTTTTTGTTTTTTATTCGCACACATGATTCCACCCTTGTGACCATGCCTTTGTCTTCACTGTCAGACCATTGGTGTGTGATGATGCCTTCAAAAACACCACGTTGCTCATTTATTTAATGATGATTGCCTTGTTCTTTTCATATAGTTGTTATAAATTCCTCTTATATTTGTGTGTTTACGGTTCCAAACATGCCAACATTAATTACCAGTTCATGTCATTCTTTTTCTTCTTTCATTTTACTGTACTCAAAATAAAACTGCTAATAGCCTAAATGCTGTGTGTTTTTATTGTGCCTGTTTGGCATTTGCAATAATTAAGTGTCTTTATTCCTGGAAGTTATTGTTCAGTATTGTCCTCATTCTCTCACATCAAATACAGTATCTCTCTCTTCCTCCATGTGTCCTCCACTATGCTATCAGTGGCGTGTTCCATTGCCAGATGACCTCTAGAACACCCTCGCTCTCTCTATCAATTCATACCAGACCCTCTGCTGCACTGATAGTGACGCGGGTAGACGGCTGTGTGTGCACTGTTTTTTCATTTGAGAACCCTGCATCGAGAGGACAATGTGTCCTCTTAATGTTTTGACTTTTTCTGTGTTTCAGAGTTCTGCTGATTTTATTGGCTCTGTACCGACCTGTTGCTTAGGGACGTTATGTTCTCATTACGGCAGGGTAGCCTAGTGGTTAGAGCAAGTTCGAATCCCCGAGCTGACAAGGTACAAATCTGTCGTTCTGCCCCTGAACAGGCAGTTAACCCACTGTTCCTAGGCCGTCATTGAAAATAAGAATTTGTTCTTAACTGACTTGCCTAGTTAAATAAAGGTAAAATAAAAACATTTGAGTTAAAACTCTGTCATTTTAGGGTTGTGGATTGAAGAGGATTCCTCCTACACATCAAACACACCCACGTGCATGTCACAGTCTAAATGAATCCACAGTGCCACCTGATAATGTAGCAGAGAGAGAGGTAGGCTGCCAGGTCAACTCTGTTTATCAGGAGGAGAGCAGTGAGTGATGAAAGAAGATAGAGAGCTGAGATGACAGCTGGCTGATGGAGGGAGAGAAAGAGGTCTGGAGGCTACGTGTGAGGGAAAAATGAGAAACGTCAGTGGCTGCAACAAGCTAAACCCAGACAGACAGAACAAGACACAACAGAGTATGGCAGAAATCACAGCAGAGCCTCAATTAAAAGACCGTCTGCAGGTTTTACCTATCTCATGAAATGTTATGAAGTTTATGCTGATCCTAGGTAATGTCAAATCAATGTGTTGGCATGCCACAGGCTGAACACTTTCTACTTAATGCATCAGTTCTTTTTCTGGGGGGGGGGGCAATATAGGTTATAATAAGATTGTCATGTGTCAAGTGAGTCCCAGCCCCTACCCCAGCTGGATAGCCTTCCTGAGCCCAAGCCCCTACCCCAGCTGGATAGCTTTCCTGAGCCCCAGCCCCTACCCCAGCTGGATAGCCTTCCTGAGCCCCAGCCCCTACCCCAGCTGGATACCCTCCCTGACCCCCAGCCCCTACCCCAGCTGGATAGCCTTCCTGAGCCCCAGCCCCTACCCCAGCTGGATAGCCTTCCTGAGCCCCAACCACTACCTCAGCCCGATACCCTTCCTGAGCCCAAGCCCCTACCCCAGCTGGATAGCCTTCCTGAGCCCCAGCCCCTACCCCAGCTGGATACCCTCCCTGAGCCCCAGCCCCTACCCCAGCTGGATAGCCTTCCTGAGCCCCAACCACTACCTCAGCCCGATACCCTTCCTGAGCCCAAGCCCCTACCCCAGCTGGATAGCCTTCCTGAGCCCAAACCCCTACCCCAGCTGGATACCCTTCCTGAGCCCCAGCCCCTACCCCAGCTGGATACCCTTCCTGAGCCCCAGCCCCAGTCTGAAGAGGAGGTGAAGCCCTGGTTGTGGATACTCCTTCTCTTCCTCTTGGCATCCTCCTCCTGTGCCTCCATAGTGGGCCTGGCCTACTACTCCCAGCAGCACCTCCCACCAGAGAGCACACCTCCAGCCTCTCCTCCATGTACCTCTCTGGCTTGTCACAGAGCTACCACCCGTCTGCCCGTCTCAGTCGACCCCTTCACTCAGCCCTGTGACTACTTCCTGTTTCCCTGTGGGTCTGAGGGGTGTCTCTGTCCACCAGGGGGAGACAGAGGAGCAAGGGTGTCCCCCTACACCCACAGGGTCATGAGCTGGGCAGTACAGGCAGAGAAAGAGGGAGGAAGGAGAGAGAGACAGGCAAAGACATAAGAGAAAAGGTTCCAGCAGACAGAATGCCAGACAGACAGACTGCGCTACTGCTGACAATGAGGGAGATTTTGGGTGAGAATCTAAGAACATTGCTCTGTTGATTTTGTACCGGTTCTTTGGGACAACGATTTAAATAGAACTGCTGAAACCGTTTCCATAACAGGACATTTTATCCTCACAATGAAACTTTGATTTAATGTTCCTCTGTCAGAAGCTGAGGACCACTCCAGCCCGGGTAACTCAGCTAGGCAGAAGGCCTGTATGTTCTATTTTTCTTGTATGGACACTGGCCCCACAGAGACTGCCGGGCCAGAACCCTTCCTCAGGCTAGCCCCCCCCCCCTAGCTGGGTGGCTGGGCTGGTAGACTGGGGTTCTGGGGCTAGTAGTGAAATACCTAATGGGTGTTCTACAGTATATACAGAAATGGTTTATATTCATACAGCACTTTTCACTGGAGCTTTGTGTTCTCCTCTATTAAAAAATGGTCAGATGAAGCAGATGCTAACTACAGGACTGTTTTGCTATCACAGACTGGAATATGTTCTGGGATTCTTCCGATGGCATTGAGGAGTACACCACATCTGTCACTGGCTTTATCAAGAAGTGCATCGAGGACGTTGTCCCCACAGTGACTGTACGTACATACCCCAACCAGAAGCCATGGATTACAGGCAACATTCACACTGGGCTAAAGGGTAGAGCTGCCGCTTTGAAGGAGCGGGACTCTAACCCGGAAGCTTATAAGAAATCCACTATGCCCTCCAACGAACCATCAAACAGGCAAAGTGTCAATACAGGACGTAGATTGAATCGTACTACACCGACTCTGATGCTTGTTGGATATGGCAGGGCCTGCAAACTATTACAGACTACAAAGGCAAGCACAGCCGAAAGCTGCCCTGTGACACGAGCATACCAGACGAGCTAAATAACTTATATGCTCGCTTCGAGGCAAGTAACATTGAAACATCTCCACAGCCAATGTGAGTAAGACCTTTAAACAGGTCAACATTCACAAGGCCGCAGGGCCAGACGGATTACCAGGACGTGTACTCTGAGCATGCGGTGACCAACTGGTAAGTGTCTTCACTGACATTTTCAACCTCTCCCTGTCTGAGTCTGTAATACCAACATGTTTCACGCAGACCACCATAGTCCTTGTGCTAAAGAACAATAAGGTAACCTGCCTAAATGACTACTGACCCATCGCACTCACGTCTGTAGCCATGAAGTGCTTTTTAAGGCTGGTCATCATCCAGGAAACCCTACACCCACTCCAATTTGCATACCGCACCAACAGATCCATAGATGACGCAATCTCTATTACACTCCACACTGCCCTTTCCCACCTGGAGAAAAGGACCGCACATTAACTCTGTACTGGTACCCCATGTATATAGCCTCGCTATTGTTATTTACTGCTGCCCTTTAATCATTTGTTATTTTTATCGCTTTCTTTTTTTGTTGGTATTTTCTTAAAACTGCATTGCTGGTTAAGGGCTTGTAAGTAAGCATTTTACTGTATCATGTTGTATTCGGCGCATGTGACACATTTGATTTGATTTGTGTGTGTGTTTAGAGAACAGAAAGACAGAAGGATGTAGGCTGTGATGAAGAATAGCAGCAACAAAATGTAAATAGAACATGTTAATTGTGTCCCATGCCTAATTGTCATGAGGAAGAGAGTTTAGAACACATTTTAGTGAACTGCTACAGAACTAAAGAAATATGGGTTCTGATGAGAAGTATATACACTGCTCAAAAAAAAAAGGGAACACTTAAACAACACAATGTAACTCCAAGTCAATCACACTTCTGTGAAATCAAACTGTCCACTTAGGAAGCAACACTGATTGAGAATAAATGTCACATGCTGTTGTGCATATGGAATAGACAACAGGTGGAAATTAGAGGCAATTAGCAAGACACCCCCAATAAAGGAGTGGTTCTGCAGGTGGTGACTACAGACCACTTCTCAGTTCCTATGCTTCCTGGCTGATGTTTTGGTCACTTTTGAATGCTGGCGGTGCTTTCACTCTAGTGGTAGCATGAGACGGAGTCTACACAAGTGGCTCAGGTAGTGCAGCTCATCCAGGATGGAACATCAATGCGAGCTGTGGCAAGAAGGTTTGCTGTGTCTGTCAGTGTAGTGTCCAGAGCATGGAGGCGCTACCAGGAGACAGGCCAGTACTTCAGGAGACGGGGAGGAGGCCGTAGGAAGGCAACAACCCAGCAGCAGGACCGCTACCTCCGCCTTTGTGCAAGGAGGAGCAGGAGGAGCACTGCCAGAGCCCTGAAAAATGACCTCCAGCAGGCCACAAATGTGCATGTGTCTGCTCAAACGGTCAGAAACAGACTCCATGAGGGTGGTATCCGACGTCCACAGGTGGGGGTTGTGCTTACAGCCCAACACCGTGCAGGACGTTTGGCATTTGCCAGAGAACACCAAGATTGGCAAATTCGCGGCCACCCGGGTAGCGCAGTGGTTAAGGGCGCTGTACTGCAGCGCCAGCTGTGCCATCAGAGTCCCTGGGTTCGCGCCCAGGCTCTGTCGTAACCGGCCGCGACCGGGAGGTCCGTGGGGCGACGCACAATTGGCCTAGCGTCGTCCGGGTTAGGGAGGGATTGGTCGGTAGGGATCTCCTTGTCTCATCGCGCACCAGCGACTCCTGTGGCGGGCCGAGCGCAGTGCGCGCTAGCCAAGGTTGCCAGGTGCACGGTGTAGCCTCCGACACATTGGTGCGGCTGGCTTCCGGGTTGGATGCGCGCTGTGTTAAGAAGCAGTACGGCTGGTTGGGTTGTGTATCGGAGGACGCATGACATTCAGCCTTCGTCTCTCCCGAGCCCGTACGGGAGTTGTAGCAATGAGACAAGATAGTAGCTACTACAACAATTGGATACCACGAAATTGGGGAGAAAAAAGGGGTAAAATTAAAAATAAAATAAAAAAAGATTGGCAAATTCACCACTGGCACCCTGTGCTCTTCACTGAGCACGTGACAGACGTGACAGACGTGACAGTCTGGAGACGCCGTGGAGAACGTTCTGCTGCCTGCAACATCCTCCAGCATGACCGGTTTGGCGGTGGGACAGTCATGGTGTGGGGTGGCATTTCTTTGGGGGGCCGCACAGCCCTCCATGTGCTCGCCAGAGGTAGCCTGACTGCCATTAGGTACCGAGATGAGATCCTCAGACCCCTTGTGAGACCATATGCTGGTGTGGTTGGCCCTGGGTTCCAAGACAATGCTAGACCTCATGTGGCTGGAGTGTGTCAGCAGTTCCTGCAAGAGGAAGGCATTGATGCTATGGACTGGCCCGCCCGTTCCCCAGACCTGAATCCAATTGAGCACATCTGGGATGTTGCACCACAGACTGTCCAGGAGTTGGCGGATGCTTTAGTCCAGGTCTGGGAGGAGATCCCTCAGGAGACCATCCGCCACCTCATCAGGAGCATGCCCAGGCGTTGTAGGGAGGTCATACAGGCACGTGGAGGCCACACACACTACTGAGACTCATTTTGACTTGTTTTAAGGACATTACATCAAAGTTGGGTCAGCCTGTAGTGTGGTTTTCCACTTTAATTTTGAGTGTGACTCCAAATCCAGACCTCCATGGGTTGATAAATTTGATTTCCATTGATAATTTTTGTGTGATTTTGTTGTCAGCACATTCAACTATGTAAAGAAAAAAGTATTTAATAAAAATATTTCATTCA
This sequence comes from Oncorhynchus mykiss, assembly GCF_057628025.1. Classification (NCBI taxonomy): domain Eukaryota; kingdom Metazoa; phylum Chordata; class Actinopteri; order Salmoniformes; family Salmonidae; genus Oncorhynchus; species Oncorhynchus mykiss. The sequence goes on from NC_143023.1 coordinate 19,341,138, forward strand.
TTCAGATCTAGGATGTGTTATTTTAGTGTTCCCAGTGTATTTTTATGTATGTATAAGTCTTCAGGGTGTCTTCGATACTCACATGGATGACATTACTAAAGAATTCTGTTGGATCGTAACATGCATTGACATTACTAAAGAATTCTGTTGGATCGTAACATGCATTGACATTACTAAAGAATTCTGTTGGATCGTAACATGCATTGACATTACTAAAGAATTCTGTTGGATCGTAACATGCATTGACATTACTAAAGAATTCTGTTGGATCGTAACATGCATTGACATTACTAAAGAATTCTGTTGGATCGTAACATGCATTGACATTCCTAAAGAATTCTGTTGGATCGTAACATGCATTGACATTACTAAAGAATTCTGTTGGATCGTAACTGTTACGGTGAGTGAATGAGGACCCAAAAGCGAACTAACTTAAACAGAGCTTCTTTAATAACCAAACATAGGTAGGCTCAGATAGACCGGCAGATTCCGACAGGACAGGACAAGGTTACAGCAAACATGACGATAGTCTGGCTCAGGCATGAAACACAACAAACAAGAATCCGACAAGGACAGGAACAAAAACAGAGAGAGATATAGGGGACTAATCAGAGGGAAAAGGGGAACAGGTGGGAGAAGGGGTGACGAGGTAGTCAAGAGGAGACAAGGAACAGCTGGGGGAAAGCGGGGGAGAAAAGGTAACCTAATACGACCAGCAGAGGGAGACAGGGTGAAAGGAAAGGACAGAAAGACACAACATGACAATACATGACAGTACCCCCCCACTCACCGAGCGCCTCCTGGCGCACTCGAGGAGGAAACCTGGCGGCAACAGAGGAAATCCTCGATCAGCGCACGGTCCAGCACGTCCCGAGAGGGAACCCAACTCCTCTCCTCAGGACCGTACCCCTCCCAATCAACGAGGTACTGGTGACCACGGCCCCGAGGACGCATGTCCAAAATCCTGCGGACCCTGTAGATGGGTGCGCCCTCGACAAGGATGGGGGGGGGGGGGGAAGACGAGCGGGGGCGCGAAGAACGGGCTTAATACAGGAGACATGGAAGACCGGGTGGACGCGACGAAGGTATCGCGGAAGAAGAAGTCGAACTGCGACAGGATTAATGACCCGAGAAATACGGAACGGACCAATGAACCGCGGGGTCAACTTGCGAGAAGCCGTCTTAAGGGGAAGGTTCTGAGTGGAGAGCCAAACTCTCTGACCGCGACAATATCTAGGACTCTTAGTTCTACGCTTATTAGCAGCCCTCACAGTCTGCGTCCTATAACGGCAAAGTGCAGACCTGACCCTCTTCCAGGTGCGCTCGCAACGTTGGACAAAAGCCTGAGCGGAGGGGACGCTGGACTCGGCGAACTGAGATGAGAACAGCGGAGGCTGGTACCCGAGGCTACTCTGAAAAGGAGATAGCCCGGTCGCAGACGAAGGAAGCGAGTTGTGGGCGTATTCTGCCCAGGGGAGCTGTTCTGACCAAGACGCAGGGTTGCGAAAAGAAAGACTGCGTAAGATGCGACCAATAGTCTGATTGGCCCGTTCTGCTTGACCGTTAGACTGGGGGTGAAAGCCGGAAGAGAGACTGACGGAAGCCCCAATCAAACGGCAAAACTCCCTCCAAAATTGAGACGTGAATTGCGGACCTCTGTCCGAAACGACGTCTGACGGAAGGCCATGAATTCTGAAAACATTCTCGATGATGATTTGTGCCGTCTCTTTAGCAGAAGGAAGCTTAGCAAGGGGAATGAAATGAGCCGCCTTAGAGAACCTATCGACAACCGTAAGAATAACAGTCTTCCCCGCTGACGAAGGCAGTCCGGTGACAAAATCTAAGGCGATGTGAGACCACGGTCGAGAGGGAATGGGAAGCGGCCTGAGACGGCCGGCAGGAGGGGAGTTACCGGACTTAGTCTGCGCGCAGACCGAACAAGCAGCCACGAAACGACGCGTGTCATGCTCCCGGGTGGGCCACCAAAAACGCTGGCGAATGGAAGCAAGCGTACCCCGAACGCCAGGGTGGCCGGCTAACTTGGCAGAGTGAGCCCACTGAAGAACGGCCAGACGAGTAGGAACGGGAACGAAAAGAAGGTTCCTAGGACAAGCGCGCGGCGACGGAGTGTGAGTGAGTGCTTGCTTTACCTGCCTCTCAATTCCCCAGACAGTCAACCCGACAACACGCCCCTCAGGGAGAATCCCCTCGGGGTCAGTGGAGGCTACTGAAGAACTGAAGAGACGAGATAAAGCATCAGGCTTGGTGTTCTTAGAGCCCGGACGATAAGAAATCACGAACTCGAAACGAGCGAAAAACAGCGCCCAACGCGCCTGACGCGCATTAAGTCGTTTGGCAGAACGGATGTACTCAAGGTTCCTATGGTCAGTCCAAACGACAAAAGGAACGGTCGCCCCCTCCAACCACTGTCGCCATTCGCCTAGGGCTAACCGGATGGCGAGCAGTTCGCGGTTTCCCACATCATAGTTACGTTCCGACGGCGACAGGCGATGAGAAAAATACGCGCATGGGTGGACCTTGTCGTCAGAGAGGGAGCGCTGAGAAAGAATGGCTCCCACGCCCACCTCTGACGCCCACCTCTGACGCGTCAACCTCGACAACGAACTGTCTAGAGACGTCAGGTGTAACAAGGATAGGAGCGGATGTAAAACGATTCTTGAGGAGATCAAAAGCTCCCTGGGCGGAAACGGACCACTTAAAGCACGTCTTGACAGAAGTAAGGGCTGTGAGAGGAGCTGCCACCTGACCGAAATTACGGATGAAACGACGATAGAAGTTCGCGAAGCCGAGAAAGCGCTGCAGCTCGCGTGACTTAGGGGCGGGCCAATCAATGACAGCTTGGACCTTAGCGGGATCCATCTTAATGCCTTCAGCGGAAATAACAGAACCGAGAAATGTGACGGAGGAGGCATGAAAAGTGCACTTCTCAGCCTTCACAAAAAGACAATTCTCTAAAAGGCGCTGGAGGACACGTCGAACGTGCTGAAGATGAATCTGGAGTGACGGTGAAAAAATCAGGATATCGTCAAGGTAAACGAAAACAAAGATGTTCAGCATGTCTCTCAGGACATCATTGACTAATGCCTGAAAGACAGCTGGAGCGTTAGCGAGGCCGAAAGGAAGAACCCGGTATTCAAAGTGCCCTAACGGAGTGTTAAACGCCGTCTTCCACTCGTCCCCCTCCCTGATGCGCACGAGATGGTAAGCGTTACGAAGGTCCAACTTAGTGAAAAACCTGGCTCCCTGCAGGATCTCGAAGGCTGAAGACATAAGAGGAAGCGGATAACGATTCTTAACTGTTATGTCATTCAGCCCTCGATAATCTATGCAGGGGCGCAGAGACCCGTCCTTCTTCTTGACAAAAAAAACCCCCGCTCCGGCGGGAGAGGAGGAGGGGACTATGGTACCGGCGTCAAGAGCTACAGACAAATAATCCTCGAGAGCCTTACGTTCGGGAGCCGACAGAGAGTATAGTCTACCCCGGGGGGGAGTGGTTCCCGGAAGGAGATCAATACTACAATCATACGACCGGTGTGGAGGAAGAGAGGTGGCCCTGGACCGACTGAACACCGTGCGCAGATCGTGATATTCCTCCGGCACCCCTGTCAAATCACCAGGCTCCTCCTGTGAAGAAGAGACAGAGGAAACAGGAGGGATAGCAGACATTAAACATTTCACATGACAAGAGACGTTCCAGGAGAGGATAGAATTACTAGACCAATTAATGGAAGGATTATGACAAACTAGCCAGGGATGGCCCAAAACAACAGGTGTAAAAGGTGAACGAAAAATCAAAAAAGAAATGGTTTCGCTATGATTACCAGAAACAGTGAGGGTTAAAGGTAGCGTCTCACGCTGAATCCTGGGGAGAGGACTACCATCCAGGGCGAACAAGGCCGTGGACTCCCTTAACTGTCTGAGAGGAATGTCATGTTCCCGAGCCCAGGTCTCGTCCATAAAACAGCCCTCCGCCCCAGAGTCTATTAAGGCACTGCAGGAAGCTGACGAACCGGTCCAGCGTAGATGGACCGACAAGGTAGTGCAGGATCTTGAAGGAGAGACAGGAGTAGTAGCGCTCACCAGTAGCCCTCCGCTTACTGATGAGCTCTGGCTTTTACTGGACATGAAGTGACAAAATGACCAGCAGAACCGCAATAGAGACAGAGGCGGTTGGTGATTCTCCGTTCCCTCTCCTTAGTCGAGATGCGGATACCTCCCAGCTGCACAGGCTCAGCTCCCGAGCCGGCAGAGGAAGATGGTAGTGATGCGGAGAGGGGGGCAACGGAGAACGCGAGCTCCTTTCCACGAGCTCGGTGACGAAGATCAACCCGTCGCTCAATGCGAATAGCGAGTTCAATCAGGGAATCCACGCTGGAAGGGACCTCCCGGGAGAGAATCTCATCCTTTACCTCTGCGCGGAGACCCTCCAGAAAACGAGCGAGCAAAGCCGGCTCGTTCCAGCCACTGGAGGCAGCAAGAGTGCGAAACTCAATAGAGTAGTCTGTTATGGATCGATTACCTTGACATAGGGAAGACAGGGCCCTGGAAGCCTCCTCCCCAAAAACAGATCGATCAAAAACCCGTATCATCTCCTCCTTAAAGTCCTGATACTGGTTAGTACACTCAGCCCTTGCCTCCCAGATTGCCGTGCCCCACTCACGAGCCCGTCCAATAAGGAGAGATATGACGTAGGCGACACGAGCAGTGCTCCTGGAGTAAGTGTTGGGCTGGAGAGAAAACACAATATCACACTGGGTGAGGAACGAGCGGCATTCAGTGGGCTCCCCAGAGTAACACGGCGGGTTATTGATTCTGGGCTCCGGAGATTCGAAAGCCCTGGAAGTGGCCGGTGGATCGAGGCGGAGATGGTGAACCTGTTCTGTGAGGTTGGAGACTTGGGTGGCCAGGGTCTCAACGGCATGTCGAGCAGCAGACAATTCCTGCTCGTGTCTGCCTAGCATCGCTCCCTGGATCTCGACGGCTGAGTGGAGAGGATCCGAAGTCGCTGGGTCCATACTTGGTCGGATTCTTCTGTTACGGTGAGTGAATGAGGACCCAAAAGCGAACTAACTTAAACAGAGCTTCTTTAATAACCAAACATAGGTAGGCTCAGATAGACCGGCAGATTCCGACAGGACAGGACAAGGTTACAGCAAACATGACGATAGTCTGGCTCAGGCATGAAACACAACAAACAAGAATCCGACAAGGACAGGAACAAAAACAGAGAGAGATATAGGGGACTAATCAGAGGGAAAAGGGGAACAGGTGGGAGAAGGGGTGACGAGGTAGTCAAGAGGAGACAAGGAACAGCTGGGGGAAAGCGGGGGAGAAAAGGTAACCTAATACGACCAGCAGAGGGAGACAGGGTGAAAGGAAAGGACAGAAAGACACAACATGACAATACATGACAGTAACATGCATTGACATTACTAAAGAATTCTGTTGGACAATAATATGCATTAAAGTGAACAGTAAAGAATTAAAGTGAACAGTAAAATTTGGAAGACAAGATGCATTATGACTATAAAAAACTTTTGATTGAACACTATATTTTTAACAAATCAAAACAGAACTAAAATAAATAAGATAGACTCCAAAAACTCCCATGGACTATTACATCTGTCAATCATGTTATGTAATTATGAACTCAAATGTTTTGATGAATTGTATTTATGTGAACTACAGTATTAATGATTTTCAAATGTGAAACATTATTTTTAGCAACAAAATACAAGATAACTACTTTATAGATGTGATATTACATTACAAGCGTGTTGAAATTGTATTGTATGTTTCCTCTAGGCAGAGGAGGTGATTCAGAATGTCTATTCCTCCAAGTCCAAACTACCTGATCTCAGGTGGAGAGATGAGGAGTCTCGCATGTCTGTTTTGAAGAAGGTAAAAGGTCAACAGTGGATGTATTCATTGTCCACTTGAAATGAACAATCTGTTTTCCCAGAGTCAGTCTCTAACTCCAAGACTTTCAACTAAAAACAACATTTTCAGTGAAGCTGAACTCAACCAACTGTATTCAAAGGAAGAGTATTTTATTGTAGTGGAACTAGTCTACATTGACAATAAGATAAAGGATTTCATCATCAATATCACTAATGAATCATATTACCAGTGATGATGATACATTGTACTATATACGTACTGGTAGTTCAATTTCACCCATTTATTTCATCAATAGGTGACAATTGACGAACACAATATTTTTCCATCTAATCTACATCCAGTCTCTCTCCCTCTAGCACCAGGGATCAAGCAAACTCTTTTATCAGACTGAAGGAGATGATATGTGAGAGCCCAGTTGTCATGAAAAGTCTATATGATTTGGTTTGGGTAGATATGTGTTATTAATATGTGAATTGAGCATTCTCTCTCTCTCTCTTGCCCTCTCTGTCTCTCCATCTTCTCCTCCGGTTGGTCCCTCACTCCATTTCTCTCCATCAATGAGCTAGTCTTTCCCATGGGGATGTTTGTCCAGTCTCTCATCCACCCTACCTATCCCAGGTAACCCAAACTCATATGTTTACTATCACATAATAAACAATGAATAACCAAGTAGTCTTAATGAGATAAAGAATCTCATTCCTCAAAGTGTTTTGTTGAGTATTTCCATGTTTTTGTCAGAGGCATCAGAGGCATACTATGTATGGGTTGATATCAGAGGCATACTATGTTGTGGTTGATATCAGAGGCATACTATGTTTTGGTTGATATCAGAGGCATACTATGTTGTGGTTGATATCAGAGGCATACTATGTTTTGGTTGATATCAGAGGCATACTATGTTGTGGTTGATATCAGAGGCATACTATGTTTTGGTTGATATCAGAGGCATACTATGTTGTGGTTGGTATCAGAGGCATACTATGTTTTGGTTGATATCAGAGGCATACTATGTTGTGGTTGATATCAGAGGCATACTATGTTGTGGTTGATATCAGAGGCATACTATGTATGGGTTGATATCAGAGGCATACTATGTTGTGGTTGATATCAGAGGCATACTATGTTTTGGTTGATATCAGAGGCATACTATGTTTTGGTTGGTATCAAATGCATACTATGTTTTGGTTGGTATCAGAGGCATACTATGTTTTGGTTGGTATCAGAGGCATACTATGTTTTGGTTGGTATCAGAGGCATACTATGTTTTGGTTGGTATCAGAGGCATACTATGTTTGTCAAAGCTTTATCTACTTATTTCTCCCTCTTTATCCTTTACTCTCTGTGTCTCAGGCTTACAATCAGAGTTTGAAGAAGTATCCTGGCGACGACTCTCTCTCTCAGGCCTCCCTCACACTCATCTGTTCCTTACTTCATTCACTCATGTAAGGATAACAGAACACTGCAGAACAATAATTGCAGATGTCTGAAAGGTTCGCTTTACCATGGATATGAAGGTCCTACTAATGGATGTTTTCCTTCCTATAATTGTATCTATATTATCTTCTATCAGATCAACTGCGACTCTGACCAGTGCCATGAGTTCATGCCGTTTGAACCTTCCTTTCTGGTTACTGTTGTTACATCCTGACCTTAGTTCCTTTTTATGTCTCTGTTTTAATTTGGTCAGGGCGTGAGTTGGGGTGGGCATTCTATGTTTTTGTTCTAGGTTGTGTATTTCTGTGTTTGGCCTGGTATGGTTCCCAATCAGAGGCAGCTGTCGATCGTTGTCTCTGATTGAGAACCATACTTAGGTAGCCTGTTTTCCCACTATGATTTGTGGGTAGTTCTTTTCTGTTTAGTGTGTTTTGTTCCTGACGGACCTGTTTCGGTTGTTTCTTTTGTTCCTTGTTGTATTTAGTGTCCAGTTTATTAAAATAATGATGAACACTTACCACGCTGCATCTTGGTCCTCATCTTCTTCCACCGACAATCGTTACAACTGTCTGTAGGTACTCTGACCTCTACCTTATGACCCTCTCCTGCCCCAACAAACCCCAGCAGCACCTCTTAGGGACATGCTGACCTACAGATCTACAGTAACATCTCCTACTGAACAAAAAATGCAGAGCCATTGATGAACACACAAGACTGTGATTTTAACGGATCGGTGTCCCTAACGGTTGCGCTAACGTAAGCTAACGTGATTAGCATGAGGTTGTAAGTAAAAAATCTCAGGACATAGACATATCTGATATGGGCAGAAAGCTTAAAATCGTGTTAATCTAACTGCACTGTCCTATTTACAGTAGCTATTACAGTGAAAGAATACAATTGCTATTGTTTGAGGAGAGTGCACAATTATAAACTTGAAAATGTATTAATAAACCAATTAGGCACATTTGGGCAGTCTTGATACAACATTTTGAACATTTGTGCAATGGTTCATTGGATCAGTCTAAAACTTTCCAGATACATTTCTGTCATCTAGTGGCCAAAATAATACATTATGACATTTCACTTGCATTTAAAGATGGTGGTACAAGGGGTAAAAAGCATGTTTTTTTGTATGACCTTTTACCTAATGTGTTTTAAGAGGGCAATAGCACAGAACACTAAGTCCAAATGCAATTGACAGGAGAGATGATTATTCATTAGGCACATCCATCCAGTCTCTTGTGACATCCTGTGCATGGGAAATTTGTTTCTGGGTTCTGAGAAAACTATCCATATTGTCTGTGGATTATTTAAAACTGCAGTATGTAACAAGCACCTTGTTATCCATAAGGATACTATTAGTTGTGTTTGGAGGTTCTGGTCTGCTTACTATAGTTTGTTAACAAGACATTTGTGGAGTGGTTGAAAAACGAGTTTTAATGACTCCAACCTAAGTGTACGTAAACTTCCGATATTCAACTGTAAATAAATAGGGAAATGGGAAAGGGATACCTAGACAGATGTACAACTGAATGCATTCAACTGAAATGTGTCTTCCGCATTTAACCCAAACCCTCTGAAACAGTGAGGTTTGGTCATAGATGTGCGGCTGATAATTCTACAAAAGCAAGTTGCATTTTTTTTTATGTTTAGGGGGTTGTCTTTCTTATGGAGTAATCAACGTATACATTTAATATGTGTTTGTTAAACAACATGTTTATAATAGCTAGGTTAAAACTGTGGACAGGCAAGCTGTTAGGACTAGTGATTGGGCGCTATTTAGGTTAGGCTATTTGATTGGAGAAACCTGTAAAACGTGTCCTTCTAATTCCATTGTCATACATTTTATCTCCGGCCTGAGCGCTCCAGAAAAGGCCACATACTCTTTCTACCATATGCTATATCTGCTACATGATTTGTGTTAGATTAATGTTTTCACGGAATGTTGGTGTAGCGCTGCGTCTCTCCAACAGCACCTTGGAGAGGCGGCTGGGAATGGACATGATAAATATTTTGCGTCCCTGCCTTATGACAAAGTGGGCACTGCTTATCACAGGGCGGCATCAGCGCTCACCTAAAAGCCCATATGCAACTGGTTGAGATAAACTGTCATTGATTTTGGGCAGAATTATGTGAGGTTGTATCTGTTGTTGGAGGTACGTCTTTGTCAGTTTCGCTCAGAAAATGCAGTCTTCGTCAATCTGCCGCCATAGACGGCCGCCTCTGTCTAGTTATTCAAAAGAGCGGTAGAACCTTGGCAAAACTCCTCCATCAGTATGACGCGTTATTCCAGCGACTACCACCCCGAAGCAACATGGAAGCCCACAGTGGTGACAAGCGTGGTCTTGAACATTTAGACGAATATGAACCCAAACCAGCAAAACATATGCGTAGCCTGCACGATCGCATGGTGGAAAGGCGACTAGTAGTTATTTTAGAGGGGGCAACGCTGGAAACAGTGAAGGTAAAGACGAGTATTTCGCTATTCACTTTCGCCATCTAACTGCTGTGTTTGCAAACTAACGTTGTTACCGCTAGCTCCGTCTCTGATTACCCGCGTTATTGGATGTAAACAATATAGATAGCTTCCTGTTCAACCAGACTTGCCTGGTAGATGTGTGAAATGAATATTGCATTCTGCACGGTAACTGTTTTTGTGACTGAATGAACCAGGATGAAACTATTTGCTATTGGTTAGCTCCTGCCTGCAGGCCCACTGATGCATGTCCTAAAGCAGGGTTTCCCAAACTCGGTCCCGCCCCCCCCCCCGGGTACATGTTTTGGTTTTTGCCCTAGCACTAAGCAGCTGACGCAAACACCAACTCATAATCAAGCTTGAATTATTTGAATCAGCTGTGTAGTGCTAGGGAAAAAAACAAAACGGGCCCCCAGGACCAAGTTTGTGAAACCCTGTTCTAAATAGTGGGCATGGAATTTGCACCATAATCAATGAAGGACGTCAATCATGTTGTATTCTTTCCCGTCAGGTTGGCAAGACATTTGAACTGCTGAACTGTGACCAACACAAGGGCATGATCATCAAAAGTGGACGGGACCCAGGGAAGATTCGACCTGACATTACACATCAGGTAAGCTGTCATTTTCACATTGACCCAGTCATCTTTCTTCTTCGCTCCTCTAACCCAGCAATATCCTGTCATTGTTCCCCAGTGTTTGTTGATGCTGATGGACAGTCCATTGAACAGGGCAGGTCTCCTGCAGGTTTACATCCACACAGAGAGGAACGCCTTGATTGAGATCAACCCACAGACACGCATCCCCCGAACCTTCAACCGCTTCTGTGGCCTCATGGGTAAGCCTGCTACGTTCTGCTGAATTTCTCTTCATACATTCACTCTCCTACCATCCTTCTCTCCAATCAATCATGTATTTATAAAGCCCTCCCCCACGGCACGAACCCAAGGGGGGCGCCAACCCGGACAGGAAGATCACGTCAGTGACTCAATCCACTCAAGTGACGCACCCCTCCTAGGGACGGCATGGAAGAGCACCAGTAAGCCAGTGACTCAGCCCCTGTAATAGGGTTAGAGGCAGAGAATCCCAGTGGAGAGAGGGGAACCGGCCAGGCAGAGACAGCAAGAGCGGTTAGTTGCTCCCGTGCCTTTCCGTTCACCTTCACACCCCTGGGCCAGGCTACACTCAATCATAGGACCTACTGAAGAGATGAGTCTTCAATATAGACTTAAAGGTCGAGACCGAGTCTGCTTCTCTCACATGGATAGGCTGACCATTCCATAAAAATTGAGCTCTATAGGAGAAAGCCCTGCTTCCAGCTGTTTGCTTAGACATTCTAGGGACAGTAAGAAGGCCTGCGTCTTGTGACTGTAGTGTACGTGTAGGTATGTGTTTAGCACTAATTTAAGTTTATTTTGTGCTTTATCCAGGTAGCCGGAAAGTAGAGCATTGCAGTAGTCTAATCTAGAAGTGGCAAAAGCTTGGATTAATTTTTCTGTGTGATTTTTGGACAGAAATGTTCTGATTTTTGCAATGTTACGAAGATGGAAAAAAGCTGTCATTCTTGAGAGATCAGGGTCCAGAGTAACGCTGAGGTCCTTCCGTTTCATTTGAGATGACTGTAAAACCATCAAGATTGTCAGATCCAACAGAAGATGTCTTTGATTCTTGGGACCTAGAACTAGCATCTCTGTTTTGTCCGCGTTTAAAAGTAAAACATTTGCCACCATCCACTTCCTTATGCCTGAAACACAGGCTTCCAATTTTGGGGCTTCACCAGGTTTCATCGAAATGTACAGCTCTGTATTTTCCGCATAGCAGTGATACATTATGTTTCCGAATGACATCACCAAGAGGTAAAATGTATAGCGAAAACAATAGTGGTCCTAAAACGGAATCTTGAGGAACACCGAAATGTACAATTGATTACAAACTGAGACAAACTGATATCTTTTCTGGGTCAAGGTTTGGCTTTTTCAAGAGAAGCTTTATTTCTTCCACTTTTAGTGAGTTTGGTACACATCCGGTGGATAGGGAGCCGTTTATTATATTCAACATAGGAGGGCCAAGCACAAGAAGCGGCTCTTTCAGTAGTTTAGTTGGAATAGGGTCCAGTATGCAGCTTGAAGGTTTAGAGGCCATGACAATTTTCATCAATGTGTCATGAGATATAGTATTAAAAAACTCGGCCCTGGCAGTGTTGTGCAGACTCGGGACAACTGAGCTTTTGAGTAATATGCAGATTTAAAGAGGAGTCTAATGATCATGATCTTTCGTCAAAGAAGGTAATGCATTTCACTGCTGTGAAAATGAAAGCCAGTGAAAGCCATCCTCCCTTGGGGAATGCTTCTTTTTAGTTAGCTTTGCGACAGTATCAAAAATACATTTTGGTTTGTTCTTATTCTCCTCAATTAAGTTGGAAAAATAGGATGATCGCGCAGCAGTGAGGGCTCTTTGATACAGTCTTTCCAAGCTAGTTGGAAGATTTCCAGTTTGGTGTGGCGCTATTTCCATTCCAATTTTCTGGAAGCTTGCTTCAGGGCTCTGGTATTTTCTGTATACCAAGGAGCTAGTTTCTTATGACAATGTTTTTTGTTTTTAGGGGTGCGACTGCATCTAGGGTATTACGCAAGGTTACATTTTGTTCCTCAGTTAGGTGGTTAACCGATTTTTGGACTCCGGCGTCCTTGGTTAGGTAGAGGGAGTCTGGAAGGGCATCTTGGAATCTTTGGGTCGTCCGAGAATTTATAGCACGGCTTTTGATGATCCTTGGTTGGGGTCTGAGCAGATTATTTGTTGCGATTGCAAACATAATAAAATGGTGGTCCAATAGTCCAGGATTATGAGGAAAAATACTAAGATCCACAATATTTATTCCTTGGGGAAAAAACTAGGTCCAGAATATGACTATGGCAGTGAGTAGGTCCTGAGACATGCTGGACAAAACCCACTGAGTCGATGATGGTTCCGAACGCCTTTTGGAGTGGGTCTGTGGACTTTTCCATGTGATTATTGGTCACCCAAAATGTGAATATTATCTGCCATGACTACAATGTCCGATAGGAATTCAGGGAACTCGGTGAGGAACGCTGTGTACGGCCCAGGAGGCCTGTAAACAGTAGCTATAAAAAGTGACTGAGTAGGCTGCATAGATTTCCTGACTAGACAATGTCTTTTTTCCCCCTGTAAATTGAAATTTGCTATCGTAAATGTTAGCAACACCTCCGCCTATGAGGGGGATATGGTCACTAGTGTAACCAGGAGGAGAGGCCTCATTTAACACAGTAAATTCATCAGGCTTAAGCCATGTTTCAGTCAGGCCAATCACATCAAGATTATGATCAATGATTACGTACATTGACTATAACTGCCTTGGAAGTGAGGGATCTTAACATTAAGTTGCCCTATTTTGAGAATTGAGATCACTCTTTCAATAATGACAGGAATGGAGGAGGTCTTTATTCCAGTGAGATTGCTAAGGCGAACACCGCCATGTTTAGTTTTGCCCAACCTAGATTGAGGTACAGACACGGTCTCAATGGGGATAGCTGAGCTGACTATGCTAGCAGCAGGCTCCACTAAGCTGGCAGGTTGGCTAACAGGGTGCAGGCCAGGCAGCAGGCTATCTCATTGTGGAGCTAGAGGAGTTAGAGCCCTGTCTATGTTCTAAGATAAGATGAGTTCACCCCTCCAGCTAGGATGGGGTCTGTCACTCCTCAGCAGGCCAGGCTTGGTTGTTGAGTCCCAGAAAGAGGGCCAATTATCAACAAATTATATATATTTTGGGACGGGCAGAAAACAGTTTTCAACCAGCGATTGAGTTGTGAGGCTCTGCTGTAGAGCTCATCACTCCCCCTAACTGGGAGGGGGCCAGAGACAATTACTCGATGCCGACACCTCTTTCTAGCAGATTTACACGCTGAAGCTATGTTGCGCTTGGTGACCGCAAACTGTTTCATCCTAACATCGTTGGTGCCGACATGGATAACAATAACCTTATACTCTCTACACTGGCCAGTTTTAGCCTTAGCCAGTAGCATCTTCAGATTAGCCATAACGTTGGTAGCCCTGCCCCCTGGTAAACAGTGCATGATCACTAGATGATTCTTTTTAAATCTAATACTATGGGTAACGGCATCGCCAATGACTAGGGTGTTCAATTTGTCAGAGCTAATGGTGGGAGAACGTAAACAAGTCTACACATTGTGACCAGAAGTTACTGTATATCTCCCTCTCTCTTGTTTCATCCCACTTGTATTTCTGTTTCCTCCTAGTCCAGCTCTTGCACAAGCTGAGTGTGAGGGCGGCTGACGGCCCCCAGCGCCTGCTGAAGCTCATCAAGAACCCTGTGTCAGACCACCTGCCCCCTGGCTGCCCCCGTATTTGTACCTCGTTCTCCTCTGGGGAGGCAGTGGGCGCCCGCACCGTGGTACCAGAGGAGGGGCCCGCCACTGTGGTGGTCGGAGCATTTGCACACGGAGCGGTAAGTTTAGCTTAAGGTTCTAGGGTAATGGCCTGTGTGCACAGATCCAGGATCAGCTTCACTTACCCTCCCTCATTACTACTTCAGTGTTAAGGGGCATCTTCATCCTACTTCTCTGGGGCAGAAGTTGATTTAGGTACTGTTGATGTAGGTAGTTTGTGTTAGAAATATAGATGTTGGGGGTTGATTTTATTTATTTAGTCTCTACCAATTTTTTAAAAAAGGAGCTGGAATTTGGTAAATGATTATGCATTGGTTTGAGCTCTGCTTGTCCTCTCCTGTCTTAGGTGAATGTGGACTACACAGAGAAGACTGTTTCCATCAGTAACTACCCTCTCTCTGCTGCCCTCACCTGTCTTAGGTGAATGTGGGCTACACAGAGAAGACTGTTTCCATCAGTAACTACCCTCTCTCTGCTTGTCCTCTCCTGTCTTAGGTGAATGTGGGCTACACAGAGAAGACTGTTTCCATCAGTAACTACCCTCTCTCTGCTGCCCTCACCTGTCTTAGGTGAATGTGGACTACACAGAGAAGACTGTTTCCATCAGTAACTACCCTCTCTCTGCTTGTCCTCTCCTGTCTTAGGTGAATGTGGACTACACAGAGAAGACTGTTTCCATCAGTAACTACCCTCTCTCTGCTTGTCCTCTCCTGTCTTAGGTGAATGTGGACTACACAGAGAAGACTGTTTCCATCAGTAACTACCCTCTCTCTGCTGCCCTCACCTGTCTTAGGTGAATGTGGACTACACAGAGAAGACTGTTTCCATCAGTAACTACCCTCTCTCTGCTGCCCTCACCTGTCTTAGGTGAATGTGGACTACACAGAGAAGACTGTTTCCATCAGTAACTACCCTCTCTCTGCTTGTCCTCTCCTGTCTTAGGTGAATGTGGGCTACACAGAGAAGACTGTTTCCATCAGTAACTACCCTCTCTCTGCTTGTCCTCTCCTGTCTTAGGTGAATGTGGGCTACACAGAGAAGACTGTTTCCATCAGTAACTACCCTCTCTCTGCTTGTCCTCTCCTGTCTTAGGTGAATGTGGGCTACACAGAGAAGACTGTTTCCATCAGTAACTACCCTCTCTCTGCTTGTTCTCTCCTGTCTTAAGTGAATGTGGACTACACAGAGAAGACTGTTTCCATCAGTAACTACCCTCTCTCTGCTTGTCCTCTCCTGTCTTAGGTGAATGTGGACTACACAGAGAAGACTGTTTCCATCAGTAACTACCCTCTTTCTGCTGCCCTCCCATGTCTTAGGTGAATGTGGACTACACAGAGAAGACTGTTTCCATCAGTAACTACCCTCTCTCTGCTTGTCCTCTCCTGTCTTAGGTGAATGTGGGCTACACAGAGAAGACTGTTTCCATCAGTAACTACCTCTCTCTGCTTGTCCTCTCCTGTCTTAGGTGAATGTGGGCTACACAGAGAAGACTGTTTCCATCAGTAACTACCCTCTCTCTGCTTGTCCTCTCCTGTCTTAGGTGAATGTGGGCTACACAGAGAAGACTGTTTCCATCAGTAACTACCCTCTCTCTGCTTGTCCTCTCCTGTCTTAGGTGAATGTGGGCTACACAGAGAAGATTGTTTCCATCAGTAACTACCCTCTCTCTGCTTGTCCTCTCCTGTCTTAGGTGAATGTGGACTACACAGAGAAGACTGTTTCCATCAGTAACTACCCTCTCTCTGCTTGTCCTCTCCTGTCTTAGGTGAATGTGGACTACACAGAGAAGACTGTTTCCATCAGTAACTACCCTCTCTCTGCTTGTCCTCTCCTGTCTTAGGTGAATGTGGGCTACACAGAGAAGACTGTTTCCATCAGTAACTACCCTCTCTCTGCTTGTCCTCTCCTGTCTTAGGTGAATGTGGACTACACAGAGAAGACTGTTTCCATCAGTAACTACCCTCTCTCTGCTGCCCTCACCTGTGCCAAGATGTGCTCTGCCTTTGAGGAGGTCTGGGGCGTGTTGTGATGAAGTTGACAGCACACTGCTGCTCCAGCTAAAACTGTTGTCAACATGGACTAGAAATGGATTGGACAGTCAAGGAACATTGTACAGAAACGATCCACTTCACCAATTACCTCCTGTGGATCCGTATGATTCTATGGGTGTATGTATTGTGTGTAAAATATGGTATCTTACATTTCTCAACTTAGGCAAAGTTTCAATATTAAATAAATACTGTTTTGAATACACCATCTGTAAGGACTTGGCACCAAATATGGTTTTTGTATACATGTATCCAGTGCATCATTGTTCCCATGGTTATACAGTGGAAATAAATGGTATAGTTTGTCCTCTTGTTTCCATTGTTCCTTGTCAAAGAGACTGTAGGAGAGTAGGGAACAAAACAATTTCACTCATGATGGGGAGAAAAGTCATGTTTTCATGTAGTACTGGTCGAATAATCACTCAATATACATGTAATTTGGGAGTAACAATGTAATAAAAACCAATACAATAATATGATTGACAAAATATAACATTGTAATTTGACATCTACTAGCATATTACTCTTTTAGTTCATACTCTCGGTCCATTTCCACAAGGAAGCACGTCTTTTGGCTCGCTGTATCCGTGGCTTTGTATTGGGGGTTACAACCATTTTGCAGGTTTTCTGATTGGCTGCTTTCAAGGCATTTCCTGCAGGTTTAGGGGCTTTGTAGCCTGTTTTTTGGACCTTGGCTGGTGATTTTGATGCTTGTCCTTTTGGTCTATCCTATTTCCCTTTGACCTTTTCCAACAACTGTTTTGACCTTGCTAGCTGGTTTAGGTGACTTGCCTGCTGGTTTAGTTTTTGCTCCTGGTTTCAGAGCTTTTCCTGTTGGTTTAGTAGTTTTTGCTCCTGGTTTCAGAGCTTTTCCTGTTGGTTTAGTAGTTTTTGCTCCTGGTTTCAGAGCTTTTCCTGTTGGGTTAGTAGTTTTTGCTCCTAGTTTCTGGCCTTTTCCTGTTGGTTTAAAGGCCTTTCCTTTCTCTGCTGCTGGCTTCAAAATTAATTTTCTCTGCTTGGCCCTCGACTGCTGCACATTCTCTCGACTGTTGCACGGTCTCTCTGCTTGGCCCTCTCGACTGCTGCACGGTCTCTCATGGCTCTTGTCTTAATTCTCTTCTCATACGTCAGTTTCTGTAGTTTTTAGGTCAGGAGATGAAACATCTGCATACTTCAAAATTCCCAAATAACTGGTTAAGGGGTTTGACAGTGAATTATGCACCATTTGCTTCCTACTCAGTTGAAATGAGCCAGTGGAACCTCAAACTGCCAAGGAGCTAAAACAAAAACCACCAGGGACAGAAATGTATTACTGTAACTTTCTCTTGTCCTCAGTTGATTACTGTAACTGTTCCCTTTGATTCTATGTTAACTTTCCCTTTTCTCTCTCGTTTGACATCTTTCTTTTTGCGGTCATTTCTAGGCATATCGTTGATTACAAGTTGTGCTCGAGCAAATAAAGTAAAGATAGCTAGCTAACGTTACTATATTTGGTTAAACAGTGAGTTGGGAAAGTGGGATACGTTAGCGATCGAAATGATGACGACGTTTTGTTAGCCGATTTCAATTTACAAAAAACAATTTCAGTTTTCAAACGATCGTTCGAAACAAAAACATGTTTTTTTCAAGATAATTATCTTGAACGCGGGACGGGTCACCAGGAGCAAGAAAACTAACAAGCCTGCAACCAACATACAGTCTGGCCAAAAGTTTTGAGAATGACACAAATATACATTTTCACAAAGTCTGCTGCCTCAGTTTGTATGATGGCAATTTGCATATACTCCAGAATGTTATGAAGAGTGTTCAGATGAATTGCAATTCATTGCAAAGTCCCTCTTTGCCATGCAAATGAACTGAGCATTTTCATGGCAAAGCTTCAAAAGGAGGGTGGTGCTTGGAATCATTGTTCTTCCTCTGTCAACCATGGTTACCTGCAAGGAAACACGTGCCGTCATCATTGCTTTGCACAAAAAGAGCTTCACAGGCAAGGATATTGCTCCCAGTAAGATTGCACCTAAATCAACCATTTATTGGATCATCAATAACTTCAAGGAGAGCAATTCAATTGTTGTGAAGAAGGCTTCAGGACACCCAAGAAAGTCCAGCAACCACCAGGACCGTCTCCTAAAGTTGATTCAGCTGCGGGATCGGGGCACCACCAGTACAGAGCTTGCTCAGGAATGGCAGCAGGCATGTGTGAGTGCATATGCACGCGCAGTGAGGCGAAGACTTTTGGAGGATGGCTTGGTGTCAAGAAGGGCCGCAAAGAAGCCACTTCTCTCCAGGAAAAACATCAGGGAAAGACTGATATTCTGTAAAAGGTACAGGGATTGGATGCTGAGGACTGGGGTAAAGTCAATTTCTCTGATGAATCCCCTTTCCGATTGTTTGGGGCATCCGGAAAAAAGCTTGTACGGAGAAGACAAGGTGAGCGCTACCATCAGTCCTGTGTCAGACCTTAATCCCATTGAGAACTTCTGGTCAATCCTCAAGAGGCGGGTGGACAAACAAACCCCACAAATTCTGACAAACTCCAAGCATTGATTATGCAGGTGTAGCCGATGTGAAATGGCTAGCTAGTTAGCGGTGGTGTGCACTAGTGGCGTTTCAATCGGTGACGTCACTTGCTCTGAGACCTTGAAGTAGTGGTTCCCCTTGCTCTGCAAGGGCCGTGGCTTTTGTGGAGCGATGGGTAACGATGCTTCGAGGGTGACTGTTGACGTGTGCAGAACCGTCCCTGGTTCGCGCCCGGGGCGAGGGGACGGACGTAAAGTCTATACTGTTACACAAGAATGGGCTGCCATCAGTCAGGATGTGGCCCAGAAGTTAATTGACAGCATGCCAGGGTGGATTGCAGAGGTCTTGAAAAAGAAGGGTCAACACTGCAAATATTGACTCTTTGCATCAACTTCATGTAATTGTCAATAAAAGCCTTTGACACTTATGAAATGCTTGTAATTATACTTCAATATTCCATAGTAACATCTGACAAAAATATCTAAAGACACTGAAGCAGCAAACTTTGTGGAAATTAATATTTGTGTCATTCTCAAAACTTTTGGCCACGACTGTACACTGTTGGTTTGAGCCTGTTACTTACTGCCAGCAAAGCTTAGGTGTGTGCGTGTACTGGTTGGTCGCGCTTGTTTGCCTATAATAAAACTACCGTCTGGGAGTGTCAATGAAGGAGAACGAAACGTCTCCGGAATAAAGTCGGGGTTGTGTGGTGCTTAATTGTTATTTGCTGTTCTTCGTACCAGGTAATTCACACTTTGAGAAGTCATTTAAATGTTATATTTTGAGAGACATTCGTTTTTCTACATGATTTTCACTCCCTTTAACACAGAACAAAAATATAAACGCAACATGCAACAATTTAAAATAATTTTAATTACAGTTCATATAAGGAAATAAGTCAATTGAAATAAAATCATTAGGCCCTAATCTATGGATTTCACATAACTGGGAATACAGATATGCATCGGTTGGTCAGATACAGATACCTAAAAAAAAAGGCCTGGATCTGAATCCTTTGCATAGAGTTGATCAGGCTGTTGATTGTGGCCTGTGGAATGTTGTCCCACTCCTCTTCGATGGCTGTGCAAAGTTTCTGGATATTGGTGGGAACTGGAACATGTTGTACACGTTGATCCAGAGCATCCCAAACATGCTCAATGGGTGACATGTTTGGTGAGTATGCAGGCAGACCAAGGAAGAACAGGGACATTTTCAGTTTGATGTGATGACTGCGGATGAATGGCACGACATTGAGCCTCAGGATCTCGTCACGGTACCTCTGTGCATTCAAATTGCCATTGATTAAATCCAATTGTTTTCACTGTCTGTAGCTTATGCCTGCCAATACCATAACCCCACCACCAAGGGGCACTGTTCAAAACGTTGACATCAGTAATCCGCTCACCCACACGACGCCACACACTCTGTCTGCCCTCTGCCAGGTACAGTTGAAACCGGGATTCATCCATGAAGAGCACACTTCTCCAGCATGCCAGTGGCCGTCGAAGGTGAGTATTCGCCCACTGAAGTTGGTTACGATGCCGAACTGCAGGACTACGAGCACGCAGAAGAGCTTCCCTGAGACTGTTTCTGACAGTTTGTGCAGAAATTCTTTGGTTGTGAAAACCCACTTTGATCAGCTGTCCAGGTGGCTGGTCGCAGACCATTCCGCAGGTGAAGAAGCCAGGTGTGAAGGTCCTGGGTTGGCGTGGTTTCACGTGGTCTGCGGTTGTGAGGCCGGTTGGACATACTGATTCACTAAAACCACTATGGAGCCGGCTGATGGTAGAGTAATTAACATTAAAACCTCTGGCAACAGCTCTGGTTGACATTCCTGCAGTCAGCATGCCAATTGCATGCTACCTCAACTTGAGTCATCTGTGGCATTGTGTTGTGTGACAATACTGCACATGTATTGTCCCCAGCAGAAGTTGCACCTGTGTAATGCTCATGCTTTTTAATCAGCTTCTTGATATGCCACACCTGTGAGGTGGATGGATTATCTTGGCAAAGTAGAAATCCTCACTAACAGGGATATAAAACAATGTATGCACAATTTGAGATAAATACTTCTTTGGAACATTTCTGTGATCTTTTATTTCAGTTTCAAAATGTCCAAATTATTTAAAAAATAATAATAATTGAATATTGTATGTATATTACTGGAAACATTGATCACATTCCTTGTGTATGATCATATATTTTGATACATTGAATGTTAATATTGTGAACCTATGTTATACATTTTACCTCCTGTTTTAGCAAGTAAAGTCACTGAGTACTAGCCCTATATATAGGACCTTCCACCCCACCTGGGATATGGATGCCTGATGAAGATTTAAGGGTCGAAACGTTGTAATAAACACATATCAACTGGGAACATGAGCAGCAGTGTGCGGCCTTTTCCTATCTGTTTTTCATCAGCTCATGAAAAATGGGACCAACGCTTTACATGTTGCGTTTCTATTTTTGTTCAGTATATAATCGAAAAAGGTTGATTATTCTCAATGATCGTCAATGCCCTAGGGAAATAACATATTATTAACATTATTGGGACAATGCATCCAACTGAACATTTTTCACGAAACGAAATGAGTAAAGTTTATTTTCAGTTAGTATGTAAAAGAGACTATGTCTGAGACTAATATGTCCAACCTACTTCCAGAGTTTGAAAACACTGTGCTCCGTCTGTAAAGATTAGCATTTTGCCTTCGTATATCACATGCGCCGGAAACGCATGTTTGTTTCTTCCGTGAATCAACCTGCGCTCGGAAAAAAACACGTGCGTACATTTAATCTGTGAACTGGAATCAAGGATCGAATAAATACATTATACTTTAACTATTGCAAAGGTGAGTTATGGAGAGTTGTCGTGATTGTTTGTGTCATACACAAGTGAATGAACAAGTCATGGTGACGGAGTTGCACTGCGTATGTGACACAATTCCAGCTAACTAATGTTAGCTAACTAGCATTCTTTACGGCTCATAGCAACCTCATGAGATGAACGTTGGTTTGTCTCTAGAATACAACTCGTCTGTTTTTAACTGGAGTCAATGTGTCGTTACCTAACGTTAGCTAATTACCGGCACCTCACCATACTTGAATATTGGGGGGGATACCATTGATGGATAACGGCAGCATGCGTGGAAATGTGTACTAACGATTAGCAGTTAAACTAAATAGCAGTCAACTAAATAGCTAGATAACTACCAAACATTCTCATGACAATGCCGACTTGGCATATGAAAAGGACGTTCCACGTATTATAATAATTAACGTTACATATAACACCGTGATGTTAGAGACTATTTCACGTTGCTTTTTATTTCTCCACATCAGAGTGTTGGTCAGTTAAGAGGTGATGTGTTTTCAGGAACATTTTCAATAAACACTTCAAGTTTAGCTGATTTGTCGTTAATTATAATTTTGTTATTTGCAACATTCTTGGAACAGATTCTGAGCAACATGTTACTGAGAATATAGCTAGCTACCATCTTTCAGAGCTGCCATCAGTGCATAGATATTGACTACCTTCATTCCATTATGATCCTATGCCTTAGTGTGTAAATCCAACATGATCATGAGCTATATCTTCTCTCCAGACTACCTGTGTAGGTGTCAGTCATGGGCAGGAAGTTGGATCCCACCACTTATGTGAAGAAGGGGCCGGGGCGGAAGTCCAGGAAGCAGAAAGGAGCAGAGACTGAGCTGGCCAAGTTCTTAACGGATGGTGAGAGGGATGCAATTATAACATAGAGCTTCTAAAGAGCTGAAGTCATGCTCAGTATAACTTCACTTGCTGGGAGTACAGTGGCACTAAAGCAAAGATGCATGACTGGGATGCTCACTAAATAACTATGCTTGTCATTTGCAGAGGATACTGCACCAAAACGACTGTCAAGCAGGTCCAGGAAAAGGTCAGTTTGTAATCTTTTGGATGTTATGTTGTCAATCCCTCTTTTAAATCACTGTAATGTGTCACACACTTTTGCTGAAGATGATGATGATGTTTTGTAGAGCTGGGAAGCGAGCTCAAGTGACCAAAAAGCCCAAGGAAAGCATTGAGAAGGAGGAGCCAAAAAAAGGTAAGTTACTGTTCATTTGTAAGTCACCCCAGTCCATGTGGATCCAGAGTCAGACAGCCCCATCCATTCACTGTGTTCTCAATACAATAGCCATGAACGTCTATGAGGATATAATGGGTTTGTTTCCCCTGCTCTCAAGGATTCACAGATGAAAATAGTGAATGGCTGAAGCCAGCAAAGAGGAAGCGTGAGGTCGGCCAATCAGATAACGAGGACGACAGTGACAGCCAATGGGAGCAGGAAGAGGACGAGGGACAAGAGGGAGGGGAGAACAATAAAGGGAAAAAACTGCTAATTGAAGGAGATGGTGACGATGATGACCTGGTTGATGACTACGGTGCATTGGAGGACAGCAGTGAAGGAGAAGTAGATGGTGATGGAGAGGAGGTATGTGAAATTATTCACTGAATTTGTGTCCATGTCATGTTCTAAATAGCAAAACAATGTTTGTCCTTCAAAGTTCTTACTGTTCTTTAGCAAGGTGCTGAATCTTTGTCTGTTGAATCATCTGTTCCGTACTCCTCTTTTCATCCCTCGTTCAGCTGCTCCCCATCGAGCGAGCTGCCAGGAAGCAGAAGAAGCTGCAGGAAGCCATGGGCCAGGAGAGTGATGACGATGATGAGGATGATGATAAGAGGACGAGTGGAGATGAAGACATGGATGAAGATGACACGGTACAGGCTAATTTAGATGAGATGGACAAATTCATTCTACCTGGAGCAGAGGAAATAGCAAAAGAGGGTGAGTTTAGAGCTTGGATTTGTACCTTTTTTAAATATTTTTTTTTAGATTTAACAGTTCTGCTTTTTGTTATGCCTGTTTACACATTGCTACATGTTCTTTATCAGTGCTTGTGGACTCCATCTGTACTGAGTTTCTTTCTCTCTTCTGTGATTGCAGGCGTTTTGCTTGTAGACCTGCAGACCATCCACCAGAGAATAAAGGACAACGTGGACGTTCTCTCTCACTTTGCTACCAAGAGGGAGGAGGGGAAAGAGAGAACAGAGTACCTCTCTCTCCTCAAAAAGGATCTTTCCACTTACTACAGCTACAACAATTTCCTCATAGACAAACTGCTGGATATCTTCCCAGTGTCAGAGGTATGTGTCATTGCTTTGTTCTCCCAAATGTCATAGAAACACTAAATGAACAGGAATCTTTGGAAGGTTATGTTTTGTTGTAATGGTTTTGTCATCATGCTAAGCTAAGGCTTCCCTCTTTTTATGTGCTTTTTAGCTGATTGATTTCCTGGAGGCCAATGAAATTCAGCGACCTGTCACCATTCGGACCAATACACTGAAGACGAGGAGGAGGGACTTGGCTCAGGTAAAAAATCTCTTTCAACTTGGATCAAATAAAGGTGCCCCAAATCCACCCCTACCCCCTAGGCATTTGTGTTTCTCTGAAGGGATTAAGACTAAGGGTCCATTTGGAATTGACCAAAGGATAATTGGATGCTATTAGTAATGCCTGTTCCTCTGCCAGACTGAATGAGTGACATGTATGTTGTTTGTCCCAGGCCCTGATCAACAGAGGGGTGAATCTGGATCCTCTGGGGAAGTGGTCTAAAGTGGGCCTGGTCATCTTTGACTCCTCAGTACCCATCGGTCAGTACCAGCACAGTCCAACCTTTTTATATTTGTATAAAAGATTAGACTGTTAATTCTCTCTTTACTACTGTTATCCTGCTTTCTGTGTGTTATGAGTAAGTGTGCATGAATTGATGAGTGTATACCCTAGCTGTGTTTTCCCGTTCCCAGGTGCGACCCCAGAGTACCTAGCTGGTCACTACATGCTGCAGGGAGCCTCCAGCTTCCTGCCTGTCATGGCTCTCTCTCCCCAGGAGGGGGAGACTGTGCTCGACATGAGCTCAGCTCCCGGGGGAAAGACCACCTATATGGGTGAGGATGTTAAAAATGTGATCATGGTCATTCAACTCCCAATACTGTTTACTGCTGTTGGTCTCTACAATTAGCCTAACAATCAAGGGCAGCCTTTCTTGGGTTGCGACATGGGAGTTAGAATAGAATAGTCATTTTGACATTTGGTTGTGCAGCAGCCGTTTTTCTCTTGCTATGTCAGTCAATAACCACGTTTCCATCCAGTTTTTATGCCAGTGAAGTCATAATGTATAAAATTAGATAAATAAATTACTGCAATTGCCGTCATAATTTGTTCGGTCGACATGGTGGGATCTTTTTGTGTCTGTAAAATTAATTATGCGAGAAATGGCGGTGGAAACGTGACTCGGAACCATGCAATTTATTAGTCTACAGATGAAAAAAGTGGTGAAAGTGCACGGTGATGAGCTTGATGCTCCTCTCCAATAAATATCAAGGATCTTGTTCTGGTGACATGATGATCGATGCATGACTGCTGTTTGACGAATACAAATATTCTCGCTTTCATCCATAAAAAAACTCATGTAGACTAGTCTACACGCACTGCATCTGAGAGTGCACGTACCAAGACCAGAGTAGGCGTATCTGCTGTGAAACAAATTGTCGGCAGAGTTGAAAAGATGATGGAAACTTTAGATATTTATTTGTGTGCACTTCGTCATCACGCAAGTCGGTTTGGTGAAAACACACCACTAGTGAGAAAATGTGCATATTTAGATTTTAGAATATTTGCATGAAAATCTGTTAACAATTAGATGGAAACCTAGCTACTCACAATTACTTAATTAGCCATGTCAGCAAACACTTTTTAGATTGGTAAGATAGTCTAGCCAGCTATCTAATCATGGTTGAATACTGACCAGGCACACAGGGCACGTGCCCAAGGGCCCTGACCTCCAAGGGCCCCCCCACTGATTTTGTTAGTCATTCTTACTCAGATATCATATTAAAATGGCATAAGTCATGGCAAAGTGTGTAGAATTGCAGGAAATTAACTTTAAAACTAAAATGTTTTTCATGCGAGGTGAGGTAGCCCCCCAACCATATCTCGCTAAGGGCCCCTGATCTAGGGGCATGACAGGCAAGACTTGTCTTTGTATTTGATTACTTATTTATTGTGTATATGTGTGTGTCCCACAGCCCAGTTGATGAGGAACACAGGAGTGATTGTGGCCAATGATGCCAGTGCTGACAGACTGAAGAGTGTGGTGGGCAACATCCACCGTCTGGGAGTCACCAACTCAATGATCTGTAACTACGACGGGAGGCAGTTCCCTAAGGTAATGAGAGAGGTTCTTGCTCTACATGCAGTTTATACATGAACTGTATAAACACAATATAAGTAAGTATGTTACACCCATTGATGGTATGTTAACCTGTTGGTTACTATATTTGCAGGTAATGGGTGGGTTTGACAGAGTGCTGCTTGATGCTCCCTGCTCAGGCACAGGAGTAATCTCCAAAGACCCTGCTGTGAAGACCAGTAAAGTGAGAAAAAAACTATTATACACTACATGGGCCTTTAGATTTATAGTAGACACTGGCCTTTAATGACAACTTCCAGTTCATGTCTTCCTAATCCTACGTCCTGTCTCTCAGGACGAGTCTGACATCCAGCGGTTGGCCCACTTGCAGAAGGAGCTCATCCTGGCGGCCATCGACTCGGTCAACGCTGAGTCTCCCTCTGGAGGCTATCTGGTGTACTGCACATGCTCTATCATGGTGGGAACACAGTGTCACACTGACAAATAAACACATTCTACATTGAGGCTTTACTTAAAGTGAATTGCAATGATTTATTGTATTGTAGCCTTTTTTTTGGTGTATGTACAAAATGTCTGTGATAGTTAAATGAATTTGGAGTAGAATAGTTACCTCATTGACTTCATCACCAGGTGGAGGAGAACGAGTGGGTAGTGGACTACGCTCTCAAGAAAAGAAACGTCAAACTCGTCCAGACTGGACTGGACTTTGGCAAAGAAGGTTTCACCAGGTAAAGGGGTTATAAGAACAACACATTATTCACATTCATCCAGATATTTACCCGTACCACCCCCCAACCATTTTCTCGTGCAATATGAACAAATATATTTTCTCCATGTAGATTCAAAGAGAGACGATTCCATCCCTCTCTGAAACTCTCACGTCGGTTCTATCCTCATTCCCACAACATGGACGGTTTCTTTGTGGCCAAGCTGAAAAAGTTCTCCAACACGGTCCCAACCACAGCAGTTGAAAAGGGTAAAGTAGATGTCATCTTGGATCTAATAAACCACAATGCTTTGTCCGGTATCATGGAAACACCACTTGTGTTATGTAAAACTAACATCCTGTTATTGTCACTATTCCAGACGGAGAAGAGGAAACCAAGCCATCTGAGGCAGTAGAGGTTACAGCTGATTCCTCTGATGAGGACGGACCATCTAATGCAGGGTCTAAGAACAAGTCCAAGAAGCAGAAGCCAGTCCCTGGCAAGCCAGCTATGTCACAGAAGACCACAGCCAACGGGAAGCCAGCCAAAAGCATCGGCAAGAAAACAACAAACCCAAGCACCTTGAAAAAGAATGGGAAACCAACTGGGCCGAAAAAGGCAAAGATCGCTAAGATGGATGGTGGGACTGTGAAAGTGGACGGAGAGCTCAAGAAGTCCAACACAGTCAAAACAGAAGGGGAGACAACCAAAGAACTAAAGGAAGGGAGCAGGTTTGAGAAAAAGGGCGATAAACAGAGGAAATCCCCCATGCAGAGCAAGAAGAGAATGGGGAAGAACAAATTCAATAAATTGAAGAAGCTGCTGAAAAAAGAAGAGGTTGGACAATGAACATGTATAAGATGTTTATGAAAATGAAGACTAATTATTTTGCAGTTGTCACTTGTCAGAGAGGTCTAATTGTTATGACAGATAAGTAATTTTCACAAGAGTTAAATATTGCCTCCCTCCGGACTGAAAATCACTGCAGCAGGCCCTCCATCGAGGGTCCTGAGCCCCTGCCCCCTTTGGAGTAGTAGATGTTGTCCCTAACCACACAGATACTAGAACAGATATTTTTCATGGCCCTCGTGGATGATTGGTTTTAGGTTAGGAATATGGTAATCTGATCCTAGATCTGTGGTTGAGGGCAAAGTTCTAACTTCAACTCTTGTTAAACATTTTAACATTTCACATTTTATTCCTTCCTTGCAATGTTATCTGTTTGGTTTAATTACATTGTGTCTTTTGATCAAATTGATATGTATTGTAAAGACTAATCCTTGAGACAATAAAATGTCTCTGTTTGCCATATACCCCCATCTTGTGTTTTTTTGTATATTACTGCAGTATTGTTGGCTGTGTATGACATCAAAAAAATGTTATTGGATTGTTTTCATTAACAGTACGTTTAATCAATTACATTCAGTCAGTGCACAGTGCAAATACAATATCCTTATGCATTATCGATTGATATTAAAATACCGGTACAGATTGGATTTCGGATCAAACCAAATAACTCGTCCTCGCCGGAAGTTGTGTTGTTTACATTTTCCAAGATGGCGGCGGGAATGTATTTGGAACACTATTTGGACAGTGAGTTAATTTTCTATTATTTAAAAGATTTAAAGATACAAATCTGCTAATGTTTTCGATAGTTTAGCTATCAATTTGAATTTATCTGCATATTTAGTCAATGCATTGCAAGAAGGAATGCTTTATTTGGAGAATTAGGCCGCTAGCTAACTTACCTAGCTAAGCCACCCCAACGGTCGTTTCGCCTGCTAGGCAGTAGCCTAGCTAGCTAGAGTATCATCACAAATTGATGATACATTTGTTATACCAATAGTTTTGTATTAAAGAATATTAATCAGTTAAAGTTAATGATTGTTGATTTCATTTCTCATCACAGGCATAGAGAACCTGCCTTTTGAACTGCAGAGGAACTTCAATTTGATGAGGGACTTGGATCAACGTACGGAGGGTGAGAAATAACAGTAACTACAACTGTTACCGACCAATTCACTACTCTGCAGAGTTTGTGTGAACCATGTTTACAATGTATAATAAAGTAGCAGTCATCCCACTCACACACCCACAAGTTGTGCATTTGAATTGCCCATGATGAATGTATGCAAATTAAATCTGTCTAGCCTCCATAACAACCAGATTACCAGGAATAAAGAACATTCATGTCCACGGTCCTCAACAATTCACCATTCAATGATCTGCTAATCTTCCAACATCGTCAGCTCATATAGACCAAAAACTGCACAACAATTCTGTGAGGCGTCTTTACATAGCAGTACTTTATTGGGATTTCTTAGATCCATTCATACCTGTAAAAGCCCTAGATACACATACTTCATTAAGAAAAAAATGTTATGTGGAAGCAAGTGACACAGTAACACACTGATATTCTCAGACCAGTGGCATCAATAAAAATTGCTTATCCAAACTTCTCACCCAACCCATCTGTCTTTCTCACAGATCTAAAGGGGCAGATAGACTCCCTGGCAAAGGATTACACATCCAACGCCAGGACCCTCTCGTCTGAACAGAAGCTTACTATTCTGAGGCAGATCCAGCAGTCGTACAGCAAAAGCAAGGAGTTTGGGGATGACAAAGTGCAACTGGCCATGCAGACTTATGAGATGGTCAGTAGTAGTACCTCCTTTGTATTGGAGCCTGTGTGGGTCAGTCAAATGAATCCTAAAGTGCAGTGGTTGTTCCCTAGGTGGACAAGCACATCCGGAGACTGGACACAGACCTGGCCCGCTTTGAGGCCGACCTGAAGGAGAAGCAGATAGAGAGCACAGACTATGATTCCACCTCCAGTAAGGGAAAGAAAAGTACGTATTTGAAGTGGGTGTGTGTACGTGCAGGTCTATTTCTCTTGAATGTTTGCCTTGTAGCATCTTGGCACACTTCAAAATATCAAATCATTACGAACAATGGTAAATGTATTGTCATTTTGGAGTCACTTTTATTGTTAATAAGAATGTTTCTAAACACTCTACATTAATGTGGATGCTACCATGATTATGGATAGTCCTGAATGAATTGTGACTTAATGGTGAAAGGGTAGCATGTCTTTGCGGTATATTTGTGTGTAACTTTCTCACTAATCATTATTCACAATTCATTCAGGACAATCCATAATCATGGCATTGACCTTAATGGAGAGTGTTTAGAAACATGATATTCTTATTTACAATAAAGTGACTCCAAAATGACAATGCATTTACCATTAATTTCTATTAGGCCCAAAATGATCAGAAACACAACCAAAACAAACAGCAAATGCATCCAACAACTTTGTACAGTCACAAGCTTGATGTAATCGTTGCGTGCTAGGAATATGGGACCAAATAATAAACCTTTTACTACTTTAATACACAAAGGTGAATTTGTCCCACTGCTTTTGGTCCCCTAAAATGGGGGTGACTATGTACAAAAAGTGTTGTAATTTCTAAACAATTCACCCGATATGGACTATTTTTTTTTTTTAAAGTCACTTTCCCAATACATTTGGAGCTCACTGTATATTTAATGCTATGTTTTGATATTTCAGGTGAGTCCAGGGGGCTGAAAGAGAAGAAGGTGGCTAAAACTCGGTCTAAAGTGAAGAGCTCCGATGAAGATGGCAGTCCGAAGAGTGCACAGAAGAAAGTCAAACTTCTCCAGCCGTACGTTTGTTATTGTGCACTCTATCACTTCCTTCCTTGAAGACAATCTCCTTCATTGGTCTTAATTGTGTGTGTGTACTCATCCACCACTCTCTCATTGTCAGGGGGGAGTTCACTGCTCCAGCTGCTAACTTTGGGAACGTGCATCCCTCTGACGTGCTGGACATGCCAGTGGACCCCAATGAGCCCACCTACTGCCTGTGTCACCAGGTGTCCTATGGAGAGATGATTGGCTGTGACAACACAGATGTGAGTTTCCCCAGAAACTTCCCCTGAGTTCCCCCAGTGTGTGCACTGACCTGACCTATATTGTTGTGTTGATCCTGGTTCTTGAAAGCTACAGTGTGTACAGACTTCATCAAACCCCTGTGTTGATTGTTTTTGCAGTGTTCCATCGAGTGGTTCCACTTTGCCTGCGTGGGCCTGACGACGAAACCAAGAGGGAAATGGTGAGGGAATCAGCCAACCGACACAGACCAACTGTACATACTACACCTTCTGGCCAGTTTTTATTAGATACACACACCTAGTACAGGGTCAGACCCCCCCTTTGGCTCTAGAACAGCCTGAATTCTCTGGTGGCATGGATTCTACAAGTCAGAAATGTTCCACAGGGATGTTTGTCCATGCTGACGCGATGGCATCACGCAGTTGCTGCAGATTGGACAGCGGTACGCAGTTGACACCGGGCTGGATGGGTCCATGGACTTACGCTGCTTATAATAAATCCTGACTCTGCCAACAGCATGACGCAACAGGAAACGGGATTAGTTGGACCAGGCGATGTTTTTCCACTCTTCAATCGTCTAGTGTTGGTGATCGCGTGCCCACTGAAGCCGCTCTTCTTGTTTTTAGCTGATAGGAGTGGAACCTAGTGTGGTCGTCTGCTATAATAGCCCATTTGTGACAAGGATCGATAAGTTGTGCATTCCTAGATGCCATTCGGCACAGCACTGTTGCATTGCGCCGTTATTTGTCTGTTTGCAGGCCCGCCTGTCAGCTTGTACGACTCTTGCCCTTCTCCTCCGACCTCTCATCAACGCTCTGTTTTTGCTCACAGGACTGCTGCTGACTGGATGTTTTTTGTTTGTCACACCGTTCTCGGTAAACTGTAGACACTGTCATGCGTGAAAAGCTCAGGAGGGCAGCCGTTTCTGAGATATTGGATCCGGCGCGCCTAGCAATGACGATCATACCACACTCAAAATCGCTTAGGTCACTCGTTTTGCCAATTTTAACGTTCAATCGAACAGTAACTGAATGCCTGTCTGCCTGTTTTGTATAGCAAGCCACGGCCATGTGACTCACTGTCTTTAGGAGCAATCAATTTTTATGAACAGGGTGGTGTACCTAATAAACTGGCCGGTGAGTATGTATCTTTCACAAAGCTGAAATAGTGATGGGATTTTAAGGTTTACAACTGAATATTTCCTTTTTTCTAACTGCAGGTATTGTCCACGCTGCTCTCAAGACAGAAAGAGAAAGTAAGCCCCTAAGGTAGAGGGGCCAACCGATTGTCGAGTCAGGATACTACGTTAGTAGTGAAGAGAAAGTAACATGACATTTTCTGTCCCCAGGATCGTATTACATTGTTTATCGGTCTTCTAGCATAGAGCAATTGGTGCTTTCTTTTTTTGTTTACTTGATTTAATGTAGTGTGAAGGAGATATGTGGTTACAGATGTATTTAAATATGTTTCAAAGGTTGAGAGTTGATAGTTATGAGAGTTGCTTTGTGTTTTTTTTGTTTTCTTTGTTTCTATTTTTTTGTAACTGAACAATAAACACTAAAATTTGACAGTTAGTGTCCATAATACTGTAGTGTGTGTTTGACTACATGTGATTGACTGGAGTGAAGTGGATTGACGTATTGTAATGGATGCAGTGTTGGACCATGGAGAACTATTGTGCTTTCAAGTTTGTTACATAATTTTCGATTATATTGTGTGTGCTCTAAAAAAAAATGCATTTTAGCCTGACAGCGTGAGTGAGGAAAGGTTCATTTAAGACATTAGTTCTTTTATCTGTTTGGTAGTTAATTGATTGAACTACATTTTACTTTTTACATTTTAAATGTGATGGAACTCGTTTAGAGAGAATACATTTCAGAAGGGAAATATCAATGCTGTAGCTGACACCTGGGTACATGTGAGGAAAATTGTATTTTCAGTTTGAACAGCTACTACCTCAAATCAGTCTTGTCCTTTATCATGTAGATTGGTTCTGAACAGCATAGCTACAATTGCATGAGGTTATCGGATTTACTGTACTTGATATTGCAATATTTGAGTTTGCAATAACATTGTAGCGTCAGTTCTCCGCAGACAGATGGCGTAGTTTGTTCACGGAAGAGGGTCAGTGGGAGGAGGGGAGCGATGCTGATGACGTAGTCCTTTGGCGCGCTGCTGTTAAAAATCAAAACCCTTCCGCAAGAACCGTTTAGAGCAGAACCGTGCTCTTTCAATCTGTTCAACAGTTTCTAAAGATCCGAAATTATGGCTAAGACTGAGCAGCACTACAAAAAGTATTGGTAAGTGTGTTATACTTGGTTAACGTTATTTATGTCTGGACTTTCTTAGTTGTGAAATGTAGCTAGTCAGCAAGTTGATTAAAAACAACGTTAAATACTGTAACGTTAGCTGTCTTAACTTTAGCTAGCTACGTTAATGTATTTATCTTGTGGCTAACTAAGGTAGCCAACTATCGTTAGCTAGTTTGCGAAGAAATCTAAACAAACAACTAACTTGGTCAAAAGAACTAACTAGCGAACTTAGCTAATACATTAACTAGCGAACACGTTTGTTAGGGTGTTCGTTTATAGCTACATGGAATGAACGTAGCTTACTATAATTAACGTTAAAGTTACCTAGAATGTCAACCACTCGGCTAACAAGTTGTTTTTTCGTGTACAGTGATGTCGTCAGACGACTGTGGGTGACCTGGTGAAGACTGGGGTCATTAACCAGTACGTGGTTCAGGATGCCGTCTCCCCTAAACTGCCTTCCCATCTCAACAGTAAATATCCCATAGTTTGTTAGACTTACAATGGTTAGAATATTGTCCTCCTGAAATCTGACCAAACAACTCAACTCCTTTACTATTCTATATATTTTCCAGGTTTCAAGGCTACACTAAGAAGCCAGGGTCCATTGTGCATCCTGGAACACTTCGGCACTGGTTACACTGTGCTGCAGTGAGTAGCTACATCTACCCAAATTATTTTGTTTTTCTTTCTTAAACTTGCCTCAACTATGATGTAATTTCTCAGGTTCTGACCCATGTTGCATTCTATTGTATGTCACAGGCACTGCCATAAAGTGGACATGCGTGTGAAAGAGGACACCCTGGAGTTACTCATACAAGGTCAGTGTTTGTGATGGTGTGTGTTGAAATGTCTTTCAATTTATTCACATGATGGCATACCAGTGCCTGCTAGTGCTCACTATTCAGCCGACGTTCTCATCCGTATTTCATTGTTTTCTCTGTTAGTGGTGGGTGGCCTGGCCGTCTCCCTGCCCTCCCTCCTCAACGCCTCACTCACAGAAATCCTGGAGAGTGACTCTTACAGGCAGAGTATCATCACTGCACCCAGTAAGGTAGGTCCTTCTGCACCCAGTCATATTTGAATATGTGGTCTTATAGCATGCTCTATAGTCAATTAATACATCCACTAATGCCAAGTGATGAGATAATGGCAAGTATGAGCCAATCAGGCTGAGAGTGTGCGCACCTTCCTCCCGATTGGTGGGTAATCTTGGCAGTGTGGCGAAGATTGGCTGCTCTGCTGTAAGGGCCCACCTATAGTAAACTAGCAGTCCTCCTTATCCTCTGCCCATCCCAGAGACATGGGAGAAGGCAGGACGAAAGCTGCTGAAAGTGTTTGTCTGAGTGTGAGAGAATATGTTTCAGTTGGCAAGGAGACACAACTCTTCGTTGATGGCCTTTGCTATGGCTATGACATTTTCCTTTGGTAATCTGAGGGCATTCAAAAACCACACCCAGATCTTTGTGACTGCTATGCATAGATAGTGGTCTCCTCAACAAGGAGTCACACTAACTGCATAAGGATAGTTCAGTGTACCCATTCAGTCTTTCTAGAATCTCAACCCTCCTGAGTCCTGTACTGTGTTGACAGTTTGAAGTGAACTTTCTGTCGACTCCCTCAGGGCAGTAAGAAGGGGAAGGCTGCAGGAGAAGGTCTACTACAGTGTGACTCTGAGAGGGAGATGGTGCTGCAGGCTCTAACCCAGCTCCTTCAGCTGGACATCCACTCCGTTTGGAGCCTCTCTTTGGTTGAGGAGGAGTTCATCAGATGAGAGGGGCAGACTGTGGATGAGTGTGTGGGGCTGGAGGAAACATGGGTTTGTGGAGTTTCACTCTAGGTAGAGAACATAGTGAACGATGAGCAGCAGTCTACAGGACTTACAGTATACTTTATGTCCTCAGCTGTGTGACATGCTGTTGCTATAAGCTCCTGGAGAACCCAACCATCAGCCACGTGAAGAACAAGCCCACCAGAGATGCCATCATTCACCTGCTGGGGGTGCAGGTCAAGAAATACAACCACCTTCTGGGTCAGTAACTCAACACCCCCAAACCACTGTTATTAGACAGCTCCATAGAACCTATACTGATGCATGCAAATGTTACTGCTCCACTGCCTTTGTATTAGTGGTATGGTGTTCAAGTGAAGCGTTGTACTGATGTCCTCTCTTTCTCCATCCACAGGTGCCAGTGTGAAGGTAATCCAGCTGCTGCAGCACTTTGAGCAGCTGTCGTCAGTGTGTGCCCTGGCGGTGTCTGTGGAGCACTGAGTATGGAGTCACGGGTATTGTAGGAGAGGTCATGAGGTCAGTTGAAGAGATTACTTTTTGTATCGGTGTATCATTTTCTGCTTGAATGTCTTTGTTACCCGTGTCATGTTCTTTTTGTCCCTGTTTATAAAGTGTTGAGAGAAACATATTAGCGACTTGAGTTGGAATGTGTATGACGTCTCTGTTCTGATGCCCTGTTCTCTATACTGACTCACTCTCTCAAAGAGATCCGTCAGAAGTCTAGTGAGGAGCTGGCCAGACAGGGGTCGAGGCCTTATCCAGCTTCCTGTCTGAACTGGGCACCCTGGTCCCCGACACCATGATCCCCAACATCAGTGTGTTACTCACACATCTGGAGGGCGAGGTAACTCGCACACCATAATCACAAACATCAGATTGCTAGTACGACTTTTTCCCTTGAAATTGTGCTTCTTTTGATCATTCATTATGTCCTTACTAATTTATCATTATTGAAGGTTCAAACCTTCTCTCTGTGCCTGCAGAGCCCTAGTTTGAAGTGTTGGCAGAGGTTCTAGTCAGGGTCCTGAGTGTAGATGGACTGGATGAGTCTGGCAGAGCTGACAGGGACCGCTTCATGGACACACTGCAGGAGCACCTCCACGACACACATTCCTACGTCAGGGCCCGGGTGCTGCAGGTCTACACGCATCGTCAACAGCAAGGTGTGAGTGTGTGTGCTTACGTGTCTCTAAAAGCGTATCCCAAACAACTATGTGGATGTATGAAGCAGTTCCAGATACTACATGCACTATCGTGTATTCACTTATACCCAGTGATGAGATCATGGCAAGTATGAGCCAATCAGGCTGAGAGATTGTGCTCGTTCCTCCCGATTGGTGGGTAATCTTGGCAGTGTGGCGAAGATTGGCTGCTCTGCTGTAAGGGCCCACCTATAGTAAACTAGCAGCCCTTCTCACCCTCTGCCCATCCCAGAGACATGGGAGAAGGAAGGATGAAAGCTGCTGAAAGTGTTTCTGAGAGAATATGTTTCAGTTGGCAAGGGGACACAACTCTTCGTTGATGGCCTTTGCTATGGCTATGACTTCTTCCTTTGGTAATCTGAGGGCATTCAGAAATCTTAGTGACAGCTATGCAGTGGCCTCAACATCAGTAAAGTCACTAACACTCCTGTACTGGTTTGAAGTGAATTGTCCCTCAACATCAGATCCCCATTTGATTGTCATTCTCTCAAGCCCGTAGAAATTATTTGTATGATTTTATTTACAGCAAAAAGCAGTTCAGTTTTTGAAGGAAAGGAGACTAGGCGATAATCACTTCCTCTGGGATTACTGAGCGGTCCTCATGTCCTCTGTGATTTCTCTCCCCAGGCTCTGCCCCTGAACAGGTACAGTGAAGTGATGGGGTTGGCAGTGGGAAGGCTGATGGACAAATCCATCAATGTGGTCAAGAGTGCCATCCAGCTACTGGCTGCCTTCATCGCGCACAACCCCTACAGCTGCAAGGTGCGCGCACACACTCGAACAACCACTACTGTGAAGTACATACACACAACAAAGTGTCTTACAATTGTTTTTTTCATCTGTAGTTGAGCAGTGCTGACCTGAAGAAACCCCTGGAGAAGGAGACGGATAAACTCTGAGAGCTTAGAGACTGCAGGAAAACGCACCTGGTAAATTATACACACCACCTTTTATATTATCTTTTATATAATGCCCAATGATGAGACCAAGGCGAATGCGAGCCAACTGAAAGAGGGTTGGGATCTCTCGTCTCGATTGGCCGGTAATCTTGGCAGTGTAGTGGAGATTGGCTGCTCTGCTGTAAGGGCCGGCCTACAGTGACTTGGCCCCACCCACATGTTTCTCCCGTTAAAGAAACACTGTAGAGAATAGTGGGAGGGTGCTGACAGTGTGACTGATGTGTGTTTGTCTGTATGTGTGAGGCAGGGAGAACTTCTCAATATTCAGTTGGTCTTGAGCGCTCTTCTTTGTTAATCTGAGGGCTTTGTAACAATAGAAATATAATCTGTTCATTCTGATCTCCTCTGCCTCTTTTGTCCAAACTATATTTATTATTATAGGGACACTCCGCTCAAATTCTTTCATTTTTTTTCTCTCCCTTAATCCACTGATACAGTCCCAAAATGTTTTGCATGTCAATAGTTAAGTTTTGAAATTATTGGACTTTCAAGAAGCAGTGTCACCAGCCACATCATCATGATGCAAAATGATTTTAGTGTTGATTTCCCATTTAACCATATTCCTTTGGTGTCTCCGTCCAGTGGCAGTGATCAAGGCCTCTGAGCTGTGGGCCGCTATGGTGCCTGAGCTGCTCCTCGTGTTCTATTCATTCTATTTCTATCAATTTAATGCTATCTGATAGTCTAGATCAGATGGATAACTTTTGAAACACTCTGCCCAGGGGACTAGATTTGTAACAAATCAGGATCAACTGTTTATAGAAGTGAGATTCCAAGCTGAACTCTTCAGTCATCACATAACTGATTGTTTGTGTGTCAGGAATGCAGTGCGTCTGTGTGTGCGAGCACACAGCCGGTTCCTAGAGTCTGAGATGTTCTCGTCTCTGACCACTCTCACCCCCGAGACTCTCTTGGACACACTGGCCCTGCTCTTCAAAGGTACTGAACTCTGTCTGTCAATCACATCACCAAGAACGTGTATTGGTTAAGTGTAGGAGATAGAAAGTTAGCATTCTGAAAATGTTTGGTAATTTAGTGAATGCTCTTATCTAGAACCGACTTACAGTAAGTGCACTTTGAAAGAACAGCATAATACAAGTCTAGTAAGTAAACTATTCAGAACTAACCAGCACTCTGCTAAAAGAGTCGTAATCACTCAATCAAAAATGTAATATCGATTAAACAAATTATTCAGTACCAAGCTTTCAAAAACAAGTGGTGAAATCAGTGCTAGAATAAGAGTATTATATAACCAATCAAAATGTAATTAAGGGCAATCTAGTGCTGTGGGGCTTTCAGTGGTGTAGTAGGTGTAGTTCTAGATGACATCATTACTGATGGAGTGGGTGATAAT
The DNA here is from genome assembly GCF_057628025.1 of Oncorhynchus mykiss. NCBI lineage: Eukaryota > Metazoa > Chordata > Actinopteri > Salmoniformes > Salmonidae > Oncorhynchus > Oncorhynchus mykiss. Next base: position 19,379,456 of record NC_143023.1, read on the forward strand.
GTTTTCTACTGGTGAATCACCCAAACCTAGCTCTAACACCTGAACTAACACTGGTCCTCATTTTAGACCACTATTTTGTTCAATCATGTGGACTGGAAACAATGTGTACTCACACTGGCAAGAGTTAAGATGTTCACATCTGCTCTCAGGAGAACATTTTTCTAATCTGACACCTCTGTTCCTCCCCAGGTCCTGACCAGGACTCCTGAGGTCAGAGGGGACCTGCCTTCCACCCCCTAGAAGGAGGGAGCAGGGAATGGGGGGGATGGAAGGGGTGGAGGAGAGTGAGCTGAAGAAACAGGAGATGCTGTTGCAGTATCTGAAAGACACTGAGAGCTTTGCCCTGCAGGTGGAGAGAGCCATCGCTGTCATCAACACCATGCTCTACTGGAAGACTACCTCAGGTACAAACACACCTCATCTTACCTACACCCGCATTACCATACCTTATCACCTGCACAGTCAACATCTCACCCCAATGACTCCATGCATGTGTTCTGAGACAATGTAATGTGTGGGGTATTGAGGAATGAATGTGTCTCAGTGGTCCAGGAGGCGGTGCAGTTCTGTGTGACAGTATGCGAGTTCAGTGTGGCGAACTCTCTGACTGGCGTGAGGAAGATGCTGCCTCTGGTCTGGTCTACTGGCGCTGCCATTAAAGATGCTGTGGTGCAGGCCTACAGACGCCTCTACCTCAACCCCCAGGGAGACACCACCAGGTACGCTGTCACACCTTCAAACTGTTGCCACAGGCACCTTCTATCAACCCCCTCAGGTCCCTCGATCCCACTACCAATTGCAGATGGTTAAGTTACTTTTGAAATGGTAATGTCTTCCCATGTGAAACTGCGAAGCAGTGCTGGTGACATTAAAATGGTATAGAGAGTAAATGGAACTGTCTTGTCTGCTGAAACAGCCTTCGTGGGAACCTGCAATCTTCATTCCAGCACCTCAGCCATCTCCCCCAAGAGGTTTCAACTCAGGTTGTGTTTAGACATGCAGCCCAATTCTGATCTTATTTTCACTAATTGGTCTATTGACTGATTGGATCAGCTCTGAAATTGTGAAACGATTTGTGATTGGTCAAAAGACCAATTAGTGCAAAAATATCTATCAGAATTGGACTGCCTGTGTGAACACACCCTGTGTTACATTTTCTGCTGTGAATTTGTTAATCTTGCTCTCACCAGTACATTGCTGCTGAAAGAGATGCAGACTCGAGGTGGAAGTTGAGGTGGGAAATTGTGCGATTGATCTAAGAACAATGTCTTGGAGCGACTTCATCAACCTCCAATGGGCTCTGCTCTGGTGCCTGACTTTCTCCCTCTCAGGGCTAAAGCTCAGACTCTAGTGGACAGTCTGTCTGAACTGATGGTGGATGCCTCTCTGGGGACAATCCAGTGTCTGGAGGAGATGGTAATAAGAGAAACTCGCTATCAATCCTGTAATCAGTACTACCCAGTGATTGAGTTAGCCCTTACTCTTTACTGATTACTCTATCCATCCTGTCATCAATAATTAACCCCGTTCTCTCTCTAATCTAATCTGTTCCAACACCACCTCTCTCGTGTCGTCCCAGGTCCTGGAGTTTTTTGGTGGTGGCAGCAGCCTGCAGTCCACGGTGGTTCAGGTTTTGTGGGAGAGGTTCACTGGCAAACGAGAGACCTCCAGCCTGCACAGACGAGCAGCAGTGCTGCTTCTGGGAATGGCTGCACAGTAAGGCCCACACACAAACACAAGTTCTAACTCCACACCTGTCTTTAAGTCCCCTTTGACTTCTTGCCCAATGATGAGACCAAGGCGAATGCGAGCCAATTGAACGAGGGGGTTGGGTTTTCCCTTGTCTTGATTGGCCGGTAATCTTGGCAGTGTAGCGGTGATTGGCTGCTCTGCTGTAAAGGCTGGCCTACAGTGACTTGGCCCCACCCACATTTTTCTCCCGCTGAAGCAACACGATCGAGAACAGTGGGAGGGTGCTGACAGTGTGACTGTTAATCTGAGGCAGGGAGAAACCCACCTCTCCTCCATATTCAGGAGTCCATGAGCTCTTATTTTGTTAATCTGAGGGCTTCTACACCTGTATGTGTCTTTCGGAGGGGTTGGGTTTAAAGCGGAAGTAACATTTCAGTTGGACCTTGTGGGCAATTGACCAATACATTGATCTTAATCTTTGTTTAATATGAGACTCTGATCCAAGTTAAGTTTTGCACTTAACCTCCCAATGACAGTTCCCTTATTGACGTATGGTAAACGGTTCCTTAGATGCAAAAACAAAAGGATATCCTCAGCATAAACTCAGGAAATCGGTCATTAATTTTGATGTTATTTTAGATTAATTCAGACTATTTTGGGGAAGTGTACTGGCTACGGCGTCTCAAAATGGACAAACAGTACTATTGATGCTTTTTTCTTGTTCAGGTGAATGTCTTTTAAGGGAGTGCAATCACACTCATTTGGCTAGCCGAACTGAAGCATGCTAGCGCCTTTAGTCTCTGAATAGGAGTACAGCAGAGTACACTGACTTCTCTGCATTGAGTCGAAGTCACGACCACATATAAATCTGGGCCCACCGCCAGGGTTTTCAATGAACAAGCGTTGTAAACACACATTCGGTCTCCTTCAAAGATTGAAAGACAGTCACTGCTGGGGGGGACTGAGACTATCTGTAGTCCACCCACACTGTACTGGACAATACTGCCACACAGGCAGCATTCATAACCTGTTTAATCCTCCCCTCACATCCTCTAACCCTCCCTCCCACACACACACGTTATCCCTCAGACTGGGACCATGTGTGTGTTCTGCGGAGGGCCGAGCACCGACGAGATGATTGATTAATCTGGAGCCTAAGCATAATGTAAATGACGTAGTTTACTACTTTGTGTGTAGACATAGCAGTGAATTTACATACTGCCAGGAACCTCATTTGTGCACCACACACTGTGTGTAATAGCATGTTTGTATGCACGTTCTTGTATTAGATGTGGCATTTTTAGGTTGTGTTCAGGGTGTAGACTAATGTGATTGTGTGTTTCTCTGTGTAGAGCGGCGAGGGAGGTGGTCCTCTAACCTGGACACTGTGCTCTGGGAGAGAATTTTACTGAAGACTTCCTACTGGCCAGAGACTCTTATCACCATCTGTAACATCACTGACCATGTAAGACCCCACACGTAGATTCCCGGCCTAGACTTTCTAGAGGTCTAGGGCTGTCCCAGACTAAAAATAAACTCTTGGTTGACCAAAAGTTGCCTGTTCTTTCGACCAATCAATTGGTTAAAATTTAAAGTAGTGTATTCTAAAAATGTGTGTATATCACACCCTATGTGTTTGAATAAAATCAACTATACTGAACAAAAATATAAACATGTAAAATGTTGGTCCTTTTTTCATGAGCTGAAATAATAAACCCACAAATGTCCATAAGCGAAAACTTGTTTTGAGGAAGCGTGTAATTGGCATGCTGAATGCAGGAATGTCCACCAGAGTTTTGAATGTTAATTTATCTACCATAAGCCGCCTCCAACGTTGTTTTAGAGGATTTGGCAGTACATCCAACTGGCCTCACAACTGCAGACCATATGTTATCACGCCAGCCCAGGACCTCCACATCCAGCTTCTTTACCTGTGGGATCGTCTGAGGGGAAGGTGGGATGCTGAGCAATATTTCGGTTTTTAATTGTGAGGAAAAAAAATTGTGATTTGCTGGGCCTGGTTCCGTAGTGTGTGGACCTGTGACCACCCATAATGGCTGCGTATCTTCCCAGTCCTGTTAGATTTGTGTTTTCTACCTGTTTGGAACCGTATAAACAACGCTAAATTGTAAGTAATACCAGAGTCTATTCTAACAAAAATCTAAAGCTTTTAATACAGCATAGCAAAGTTTTAAAAGCAGCCACATTTGTGAAATTGCTTTATCTGACATTCTGGTTGTGTGAGGCTTGGTGCTCGTGGAGTCTTTAATAGCATACTGATTCCAACTGGCAACAAACAGGATTTCTGTGGATGATTTATGATGCCAGGCATGTTTTAAGTTACGCTATGGGTTATATCTTAATTGGTTTCCTCAAGGGCTGTTTTCTCTTCTCCTTACTCTGCTTCTGCCGCAATGTTCTCAACACCAATATGCTGGTTAACTTCACTGTTATGCACATTGCAACATAAAGGGAAAGGTGCCAATTCAACGGCGCACTGGAGATTACGTTTCAGAACCGCGGACAGCGCCTTCTCCCGCTATCCATCGCGTGAGAACGCATTTGTTATAAAATATTGTATTTATTAGTGTTGCACCATTTTCTTACAAAATAAATCAAATCAAACTTTATTTGTCACATGCGCCGACTACAACAAGTGTAGACCTTACTGTGAAATGCTTACTTATAGGCCCTTAACCAACAGTGTAGACCTTACTGTGAAATGCTTACTTATAGGCCCTTAACCAACAGTGTAGACCTTACTGTGAAATGCTTACTTATAGGCCCTTAACCAACAGTGCAGTTCAAGAAGAGTTAAGAAAAATATTTACCAAATGGACTAAAGTTAAAAAATATATATATATATTCAAAGTAACATCGTAAGAATAACAATAACGAGGCTATATACAGGGTATACAGGTACCATTACCGAGTCAGTGTGTGGGGTTACAGGTTGAGGTAATTTGTACATGTAAGTAGGGGTGAAGTGACTATGCATAGATAAACGAGTAGTAGCAGTGAACAAAAGGGGGGGGGGTTGATTTTATTGATTGTTCAGCAGTCTTATAGCTTGGGGGTAGAAGCTGATGAGGAGCCTTTTGGTCCTAGATTTGGTGCTCCGGTACTGCTTGCCGTGCGGTAGCAGAGAGAAGTCTATAACTTGGGTGACTGGAGTCTCTGACAATTTCATGGTCTTTCCTCTGACTCTGTCTGGTATAGAGGTCCTGGATGGCAGGAAGTTTGGCTCCAGTAATGTACTGGGCCGTTCCCCCTAACCTCTGTAGCGCCTTAAGGTCAGATGCCGAGCAGTTGCCATACTTGGCAGTGATGCAACCGGTCAGGATGATCTCGACGGTGCAGCTGTAGAACTTTTTGAGGATCTGGGGTACCATGTCAAATGTTTTCAGTCTCCTAAGGGGGAGAAGGTTTTGTCGTGCCCTCTTCACGACTGTCTTGGTGTGTGGACCATGATAGTTTGTTGGTGATGTGGACGCCAAGGAACTTGAAGCTCTCGACCCGCTCCGCTACAGCCCCGTTGATGTTAATGGGGGCCTGTTCGGGACGCTCCGCTACAGCCCCGTTGATGTTAATGGGGGGCTGTTCGGGACGCTTTTTCCTGTAGTCCACGATCAGCTCCTTTGTCTAACCATTTACAATTTCTGTAGCTCATGTCTTAGTGATGTACTGTGCCTTCCCTGTGGCATCTGCAATGGATTAGTCCACTGAGACTGGTGGGAATCAGACTTGTGCATCATGAAAAAATAAAGATATTTGCAACTGCTCGACTAAAGAAATATCTGTTGACCAACAGCCTAGACGAAACAATCTACCAGGTGACTAGACGTTTGAATGTTTAAAGTGTGTAAAGTGATTGATTTGTCCCTCACCAGCAATCCAAATGAGCTCCATTCAGACTGCCTCAGGACAACCAGCTCTTTACCTGCCTCACACAGGCCATCGCTGAAGGTGAGTGTGTGTGTACACACCCACACATCATCTCTTGAGTGGGAGAATGTAGTGTCTTTGCCCCTGACTGTGTCTAGTCCTGCCCCAGGTGTGGTGATGGCGGACCCTCATTGGCAGAGCTTCATGAAGCAAGCTTGTCCGTCTGCTGTACTTCCTGTCCGAGTCCCCAGACCAGCTCTGCTCCCGCCTCCTCCAGCGCTGCTCTCGTCTACCCGTCGCTGCTCTCGTCTACTCGTCTTGGACTAGATCGCAGAGGGCGGGGAGATGTTAGCAAACAAGGATGTCAGCCAGTTTCCTGGTGCATCTCAGGACCCTGAGGAGCAGGGAGAATAAGGTGAGACAGTGATTTATTTATTTAGAAAGTTGGTGCACTGTGGTAAAACAACTTCTCAAAGTAAGTATGAATAGCTCATTCTCCAGTCCATTCCTGTCCCTCTAGTCCCTGTGGTGAGCTGCGTGTCTCTGGCCCAGCTGCTGTCTCTGTGTGGCTGCGTGGCGTTCTGGCAGGTGTCCCACCTGGAGCGCAGCGTCAGCTCTGAGCTGCGGGAGATGAGAGACAGAAGAGAAGGCGCCCTCCCGTAAGGCCAAGGTCAGTCTGGACATGGAATGCGAACACAATGTTTGATGTCCAGTATTTTTATACAACCCAATGATGGCAATAATTTACATAATGGTCAATCATGAGATTAGGATACTACAAACCTAGTGGTAATGAGACTGCTGCGTTTATACACGTGTTCTGAGTTTAAGGAGCTTTTACTATTCGTGTCAAATTGATTGTCATTGCGTTTCATAAACCAAATGTTATCAGAACAGGATGTTGATTAGTGAAGAGGCCACGTGAGTCTCCTGGTGAGTAGGATTGTCTTGCCAATCAGTAACTTTTCTCCCTGGGAAAAGCTTGATGAGTTTAATTTTGGTCATGCAACACAGTGATTGACAGGTCTTGATGATTCTTCCCATCAGGGGGCTAAGTACAACAGTTAACTTTTTCCTAATTACTCCATTCGATTAAATCGCTCTAACTTTCCAGTAGACTAGACATGAACAGGGAGTTCTTAATCAACTTTCATGATCCATGTTTCCCACAGCAAGTGGCCAATGACAGTTCTGTGGAGGAAGAACTTGGGTTGATGGGTGCTTCTGCTGAGGACACTTGAGGCAGAGCTGATCAGGAAGATCTGTGAGACTGAGCTGCTGGCTGGTAAGAAAGGCCTAACTTTTTCAAAACCAAGTACATTTTTCCTGGTGTGATTTAATTGCCTTAAACCACATCCCTTCCCCCCCAGATGAGAACCTGTTGTGCTCGTTCCTGCCCCTGCTGGTGAGGGTGTGTAGTTCCCCAGGGAGATACTGCCACCACCAGCTCACGACAGCTGCCTGCCTGGCCCTCTCACAGTACATGATGATCAGGTCAGACTACACCCCAGACTACCTTTGTTTTTCTGTAATTTTCCTTTGCGTGGCTGTGGTGTGTCTCTCTTTGTCAACCTCTGTTCCCTCTCTGTCAGTGTGTGAGGAGCACATCTGTCTCCTGTTCCCGGTGCTGGAGCATTCCTCTCTGCCCTTCATCAGGGTCAACGCCATCATCGGCCTGGGAGACCTCACCGTCCGCTTCCCCAACATCCTGGACCCAGAACCTCTATACCAGGTAATCCAAACACCTGTACCCAGAACCTTTGTACCAGCTAATCCAAACACCTGTACCCAGAACCTCTGTACCAGCTAATCCAAACACCTGGACCCAGAACCTCTGTACCAGCTAATCCAAACACCTGTACCCAGAACCTTTGTACCAGCTAATCCAAACACCTGTACCCAGAACCTTTGTACCAGCTAATCCAAACACCTGGACCCAGAACCTCTGTACCAGCTAATCCAAACACCTGGACCCAGAGCCTCTGTACCAGGTGTGAACCCCCACAAACCACTGTCATTCAGTGACTAAATATGAACCAAGCAGTTAATAGAAATTATAATTTAGAATATGGAAGGAGCAAACAAGCACATCGTTATTTAATTACCCAGCTGTTTGTACTATGAATTGTCTTTTTTTAATTTAGGTAAACATGGCCACTAGATGAGGATGGCTGAGGGCTACAAGCTCGTTCCATATCTGGTTGTCTGCTAATGTTCCTTCAGACGCCCCCGTCCTGCTGCTGCAATCTACTGAACCAGAAAACTTATTTCCATATGTTCAGAACAGAAAAAAAAACTTTCTGTAAGGTCTAGAACAACTTGAAGGTTCTGATTGTGTCCAGAACTACTTGTTGGTGGTATAATTATACAATGAGTAGATCGGAGGGAGAAAGGAGATCATTTCAGGTGATGCCATAGGTTATACTCTGTAGGAAGGATGGGGACTTAATTGAAGAAAGCTTAATGATGATTGCTGGTTGTTCTTCCCACATTGAGATGCACTGAAGCCATACGCCCTCCCCCATTGAAAGTTTAATTACAATTCGTTATCTCTTCATTCCACTAGTTCTGTTTGTCTTTGTATAGTGCTAATTATGATGCTTGGTTATTCTTACGTTTGAGGTGTTTCAGATGAATAGTGTTTTCCAGGCTTTCCACTATGAACACTAATCCCCAGGTTTTTCCTCATGGTAAGTGTTTTGTAGCGGTCAGTAATTGTCTCCCCCACACCTCCATTGTGTTGGGTCTCCTCAAAGACAGACAGCCCTCCCTGGGAGAGGACTGATAAGGGTATTAAACATGTTTTGTTTTACCCTAATGGTAATGCACTGTTTTACATGCCTAGTTAATTATACTGAAGCTGTGGCTTATGACCATCTACTGTATAGCAGACCACACACCCGGCGAGTCCAGTTCCTCTGCAAAACATTCTAATCCACTGGAGGTGAAGTTGCTCATTATTTTTTCACCTGGCCTCATCCCTTCCCAGTGTGTGTGGTTAATTCCCCTGTTTAGAACAATGGAGGCCAGGGGAGACACTGCAGCCTTTTGTCTTGGTGCTCCCTCAGAGTAGAGGCCCTCTACCTCCCACACGTACATCTGAAATGACTGCAGAGGATTATGGTCAGGGGTATTGGCAACTTGGCATCGACGCCTCCATGTCCAGTGTATGGCTGGTCGTATTCTCACCCAGGTAATCGATTGCTTAATCTGTCATGTCATTGATTGGCCAGTCTCTCTCTTTCATGGTATCCCAGCTGTTCCTGATTAGAGAAGAAATCTGCATGCCATTTTTAAATATTGTTTCATCATATAACATGTCTCCCCTGACCAGGCTGAGTGACAAGATACCTGGCGGTGAGGCAGACTGCAGTGACTTATGACCCAGCTAGTGTTGAAGGTCAAAGGTCAGGTCAGTGAGGTGGCTGTACTGCTCATCGACCCCCAGACACACATCACCAGCCTCGCACTCAACTTCTTCAACGAGCTCGCCAAGGTACACACAGCGTTAATTCCAGGCATGTCTATTTGATACAATGCCTTCGGGAAGTATTCAGCCCCTTGACTTTTCCACAATTTGTTTCGTTGCAGCCTTATTCTAAAATGTTTTTATTTTTATTTAATCCAATCTACACACTATACTCCATAATGACAAGGCAAAAACAGGTTTTTAGACAAGTATTCAGACCCTTTACTGAGACTTGAAATTGAGCTCATGTGCATCCTGTTTCCATTGATCAGCCTTGATGTTTCTACAACTTGATTGGAGACCACCTGTGGTAAATTCAATTGATTGGACATAATTTGGAAAGGCACACATCTGCATGTCAGAGCAAACACCAAGCCATGAGGTCGAAGGAATTGTCCGTAGAGCACAGAGACAGGATTGTGTCGAGGCACAGATCTGGGGAAGGGTACCAAAAAATGTCTGCGGCATTGAAGGTCCCCAGGAACACAGTGGCCTCCATTCTTAAATGTAAGAAGATTGGAACCACCAACACTTTTCCTAGAGCTGGCCACCCGGCCAAACTGAGCAATCGGGGGAGGTGACCAAGAACCCAATGGTCACTCTGACAGAGCTCCAGAGTTCCTCTGTGGAGATGAGAGAACCTTCCAGAAGGACAACCAGCACTCCACCAATCAGGCCTTTATGGTAGAGTGGCCAGACGGAAGCCACTCCTCAGTAAAAAGCACATGACAGCCTGCTTGGAGTTTGCTAAATGGCACCTAAAGAACTCTTGACCATGAAAAAACAATATTCTGTGGTCTGAAACCAAGCTTGAACTCTTTTGCATGAATGCAAGCGTCACATCTGGAGGAAACCTGGCACCATCCCTACGGTGAAGCATGGTGGCAGCATCATGCTGTGGGAATATTTGTCAGCGGCAGGGACTGGGAGACTAGTAAGGATAGAGGGAAAGATGAACAGAGCATTGTGGAGATTAGAGGTCGACCGATTTATTATTTTTCAATACCGATTTATTGGAGGACCAAAAAAAGCCGATACCGAATAATCGGACGTTAAAAAAAAATATTTTATTTGGTTGTAATAATGACAATTACAACAATACTGAATGAACACTTTTTTTTTTATTCATTTTAGCTTAATCTAAAACACCAATCAAATCAATTTAGCCTCAAATAAATAATGAAACGTTTAAATAATGCAAAAACAAAGTGTTGGAGAAGAAAGTACAAGTGCAGTATGTGACATGTAAAAAAAAAAAAAAAAAAAAGCTAACGTTTAAGTTCCTTGCTCAGAACATGAGAAGATATGAAAACATGAGTCTTCAATATTCCCAGGTAAGAAGTTTTAGGTTGAGGTTATTATAGGACTATTTCTCTCTACCGTTTGTATTTCATATACCTTTGACTATTGGATGTTCTTATAGGCACTTTAGTATTGCCAGTGTAACAGTATAGCTTCCGTCCCTCTCCTCGCCCCTACCTGGGCTCGAACCAGGAACACATTGACAACAGCCACCCTCAAAGCATCGTTACCCATCGCTCCACAAAAGCTGTGGCCCTTGCAGAGCAAGGGGAACAACTACTCCAAGTCTCAGAGCGAGTGACGTTTGAAACACTATTAGCGCGCACCCCGCTAACTAGCTAGCCATTTCACATCTGTTACACAAGCCTAATCTCGGGAGTCAATAGGCTTGAAGTCATAAACAGCTCAATGCTTGAAGCACAGCGAAGAGCTGCTGGCAAACGCACAAGTGCTGTTTGAATGAATGCTTACGAGCCTGCTGCTGCCTATCATCACTCGGACTGCTCTATCAAATCATAGACTTAATTATAACATAACACACAAAAATGAGCCTTTGGTCATTAATATGGTCAGATCCGAAAACTATCATTTCAAAAACAAAACATTTATTCTTTCAGTGAAATACGGAACCGTTCTGTATTTTATCTAACGGATGGCAACCCTAAGTCTAAATATTGCTCTTACATTGTACAACCTTCAATGTTATGTCATAATGTACAATTCTGGCAATTTAATTCCGGTCTTTGTTAGGAATAGATGGACTTCACACAGTTCACAACGAGCCAGGTGGCCCAAACTGCTGCATGGAACGCAAGAGTAGAGACTCAATTTCCCTAGTTAACAAATTCATGTTAGCAGGTAATAAATGTGCAGGTTTAAAAATATATACTTGTGTATTGATTTTAAAGAAAGGCATTGATGTTTATTGTTAGGTACACATTGGTGCAACGACTGTGCTTTTTTCGCAAATGCGCTTGTTAAATCATCACCCGTTTGAAGTAGGCTGTGATTCGATGAGAAATTAACAGGCACCGCATCGATTATATGCAACGCAGGACACGCTAGATAAACTAGTAATATCATCAACTATGTGTAGTTAACTAGTAATTTATGTTTTTGTTTTTTATAAGATCAGTTTAATGCTAGCTAGCAACTTACCGTGGCTTCTTGCTGCCCACACGTAACAGGTAGTCAGCCTGCCACGCAGGCTCCTCGTGGAGTGCAATCTAAGCCAGGTGGTTAGAGCGTTGGACTAGTAACCGGAAGGTTGCAAAAACGAATCCCCAAGTTGACTAGGTAAAAATCTGTCGTTCTGCCCCTGAACAAGGCAGTTAACCCACCGTTTCTAGGCTGTCATTGAAACTAAGAATGTGTTCTTAACTGATTGCCTAGTTAAATAAAGGTGTTACATTTTTTTATTTTTAATCAGCCACAATCGGTGTGCAAAAGTACCGATTACAGATTATGAAAATTTGAAATCGGCCCTAATTAATCAGCCATTCCGATTCATTGGTCGACCTCTAGTGGAGATCCTTGACGAAAACCTGCTCGGGACAAGTTTCAATGTCCTTGAGTGGCCCAGCCGGAGGCCGGACTTGAACCCAATCAAAGACTCTCTGGAGAGACATGAAAATAGCTGTGCAGCAACGCTCCCCATACAACCTGAGTTTGAGAGAATCTGCAGAGAAGAATGGGAGACACTCCCCAAATACAGGTGTGCCAAGCTTGTTGCATCATACCCAAGAAAATTCAAGGCTGTCATCGCTGCCAAAGGTGTTTCAACAAAGTACTGAGTAAAGGGTTTGAACACTTATGTAAAATGTCATATTTCAGGTTTTTTATTTTTAATACATTTAAATTAGGAAACATTTCTAAAGTGGTTTTTGCTTTGTCGTTATTGGGTATTGTGTGTAGATTTGATTTAATTTTCAATTTCATCAAATTTGGAATAAGGCTGTAACGTAACAATGTGTGAAGTTAAGTGGTCTGAATGCACAAAATCTGTGTATTGGGGACCTTTTTACATAGACTGAGTGTAATGGATCCTCCAATGTTGGAAACCAGACAGTGGCCTCTCCTCCCAGGACAATGCCATCTACAACCTGCTCCCAGACATCATCAGCAGACTGTCAGACCCAGAGAGAGCCATGAACGAGGAAGACTTCCACACCATCATGGAGTGGTGTCCACACTGAGCTGTGTGCCTCTTCTGCTCTCACTGTGTGTAGTGTGTCTTGCAGGGAGTCATTGTTCTGTTATTCAAATACCGGCGAGCGGCGGCTTTAATAATGTGAGGGCTACTTAACCTGTGTGTCTGTCGCCCACTGTGTTCTCTCCCAGGCGTTACACACTGGATGATTTGGCATGCTGGGGTCACATCGTGACTCTGGTTTGAAACCTGTTGTGCTGAATAACATGGAAATGGGATGCTAATATGTGAGTGGTGTTTTAATGCCTTATTTGAATGCTTCCCTCTTTGTCTCTGTTTTCAGGCAGCTGTTTTCCTACATCACTAAGGAGAGACAGACTGAGTCTCTGGGGGAGAAGCTGTGTCAGCGCTTCAGAACAGACAAGTGAGCAGCCCGTCTTCCCCTCGCTTTTCCCATCTCCTCTTCCTCTCACTTTTCGATTAAGCAACAGACAGTGAATCAGCGAGGCCATGGTTTTAGAATGACCTGACATTTGAAGAAATCAGATTTCCTCTTCTTGAAAGACTGTTGTAAGTGAATAATCAAATTTCCCCCCACTTCTCTTCAATTCTCTCTCCCAGACTGAGCGTCAGTGGTGTGAGCTGGCCGTGTCTGTCGTCTGTGTGAGCGAGGGCTGAAGAGGCTCCAGGAGTGTTGGGAGTGTTAGTGACAAGCTGACTGAGACAGTCTACCAGCCTCTCCTCTCCATCACTGCTAAGCTACGCCGAGGAGCCAAGCCACAGCTCAAGGTACAGATGACAGTGGTCGTATGTATTGACTGACAGAATAGTTTTTCAGTTGTTCAAACCACAAAGCCCTTAGCCGCCCCCCCCCCCCCCCCCCCCCCAATTCAGATATCCATAACAATAAACTTGGGACAAGTGAGAGACTATGCATTATCCTGACTCTGACTATCTAGACTGATTTCTTGACTGTGCCCCTAAATGAATACACATGCCGGGTCTTATTCTGATTATTCTCTCTGTCCCCAGGTCCAGGTGGAGGAGTTTGAGAAGCATCTGACGGAGCCACACACGGGGGCTGGAGAATGTAGAGAGCCCTGAGATGGAGAAGAACCAGCCAGAGGGAGCTGGGCCCAGCCAGAACACCACTCATACGCCACTACCCAACAAGGGACAGGGTGGCAGGCCCAAGAGAGGTGAGTGCGCACACAAGTGTAGTGACTTTTCCCTTCCTGAATGTATTTATTTTTGCCAATTACATAGACTTTAGCTAATGTTCCATGCTTTTCTTTCTCTCCCCTCAAAGGTCAAGCCAAGCTCTCTGTATCCAGTCACCACGACGATAGCTTTGTGACCCCTAAACCAACCCAGAAGTCCTCTAAGAAAGCTGTTATCACCTTCAGCAGTGACGAAGGTATCTGCTCTTTAACAGTACAGTCTGTTTTAGTTAGTGTTGTCAGTGCTTTTCTGTTAAAGTGATGAATCAGTTTATATGCTTTCTGTGTTCTCAGTAGATTGTTGGTGCTGGCTTCCCAGGATGGTGTAAAACAAATGCCATTTGATGAATCTTTGCAATTTCATAGCATTTACTGTTGGGAAAAAATCTGGCTAGTTGTTGCTTGTCAAATGAACATGTCAATGTTACTGGTATTTGTTTGTTTTTACCCAATCAGACGCTGTCATGGCAGAGAGCGAGACACCTAAGGTGACCACACCCATCGCCCGCACCTCTCGACGTGCTCGTCTCCACTGATCTTCCTCTGCTTTTAGTTTCACATGTCCTGTTCTATTGTTTTGTCTTTTTTAAATCATGTTTTCACTTTAACTTTAAAAAAAATCTTCTGTAATGTTCCTCTAGTCAGCACTAAATACTTTGACTCAGTCTTTTTGTAGCGGAATCAACTTTGGTGTGAACCACACTACCTCTGTCATCCGTGTGTGTTTGCAAGTGGAGTCAGATTTATGCCCTCATTACAAGGAGTAATGAATGCCCTTCTCTTGCATTGTGTGTTCGGTCAGTGAAATAGTGTGTTCAGGTTGGACTGTCCCAGCTTGGCTGGACACTGTTGCTACCGTTCTTACTCCTTCACTCTCTCCTCCATGCTCTCCTATATCTGCCAGCTTGAAATATTCTGTAATCCCACCTGTTAGAAACAGTTTACCTAAATCCTCCTGAGACCCAGCAATTCAATTTTGTCCTCTAGTGGACATATAGTTCTCGGTCCGCATCTGAGGCCATACATGCCACTTTATTTATTATTATTTGGCTTTTCAATTGTCACTTGAGGGGGGGGGTTCATATTTATGTTTTGACCACTAAAGAGGACACTTTGGCACATACTAAGAAAAGTTTTAAAGTAACATGCTGTTTTCACCACAAAACACTTATGTAAAAAAAAATATCCCAAACCTTTTATCCGGTTCTCACCTGGTTTATGAAGTGCCTGACACCTGAACAAAATGGTAGCATGTTATTTGAGGTGGGAAAAAACGCACACCTATTTAGGTGAGGTGCTGGTTAGCAGAGTGGAACACTTTATTTAAAATTAAGGAGAGCATGTTATTTTATGCAACTTCACTCCCTATTTCTCCCTCTGACACGTGCTCCATCTCTACCCCTCTACCTCCTGTAATTGATCTCCAAGGTCTTCCCCTCTCCCACACCTCTTCCATGCTCTTTCTGCCTATGTTACGTTCCTCGGTCGCTCTCCTCCTTCACTGACATCGTCATGCTTTAACTTCACCCCCTCCCCTCTCTTTTGTAGCTAGTCTCTTCCCTCTCCTCTCGCCCACTCTATACCGCCCACTCGCTCCCTCTCTCCTTTTAAATGACACAGAAGTGCACTTCTGTTTTTGTGAGTTATGTAAAGGGAAAAAACACCTTTTGCTGACTTCAGACTAACAATATAGTTTGCCAACGTAGAGTTTATAAACCCAATCTGACAGACATTGTGTTGGATGAAGACTTGAATATATTGTGAGAAACTAAAGATGCCTGAAAATAAACTACTTCCATTTCAGGGACTGGTGAGTAATGTTGGCTGGTTTCTGTGGGGTGTGTCCAATCCAACGCCACTTTTTATTAGTAGTTCAATGGATTCCTGTCCAGTTTTTCCCTAGAGGTTCAGAATTTCCTGAAATGGAACCCCTAGTTGAAACAAAGTCAACCCATTCAGAGATGACCGAGCGGCCTCAACTGGTGTGACCTAAACCAATGCCTGTACCAAAGGATATGGAAGATGTTTTTAGAAGGCAAGAGCTTGTCATACTGCTTCATGATGTGTTCATTATATATATTCTGTAAAAGATATTACTGGAGAATGTTGCTGAATTTGCAAATCCATCCACCTTACTGTCTGTAGGCCAGTGTTTGAGACCACCTAAAGCAAGACTGAGCCCGGGTGCTCAGTCTTAAAATTATTATATTTTCAATTCTGATTTAATCTCTTCAGTTTTTGTTGGATAGCGTTAATGCTGAAGAGATCCTGATTTGGTATTTTGTTCTTTTCTGGTCTTTGGGGAGATAAATCTAGCTAGCAAAATCAGCCATTGGCTAGGCCATCAGAAGCTAGGTAAAGGCATCTGCCATTCAACTGTATGAGTGGAAGTGTAATCAACCAATCACAACCAATGATTTAATGAGTGGGACCGTTTTTACAAAAACGTATAGAAACCTCTGCCTCGAAGGCTAAGGGGTCACTGCGCGATAGCAAGCAGTAATTTTCCCACTTTAGCTTTTGTCAGCAGCTTCTCCCTTTTCAAGAATAATTAGAATTTTCAAACGCAAGAGATGAAAACTGTTAAACAGTTGTTCTTGCTAGCTAACCAAATGACACCTGCATCTCTAGCTGTGTAAAGTACGATAGAAAAATTACATTTACCTGATTTGTTTGATATTAATAGTTCGCAATTAATGCTTAATAATAGATAGGATATGTCTGTCGTTTGTATGGTCTCCACTCTAGTTCCCTGCAGCTAATCTGGGTGTATGGTCACCAGAGATGGCTTGAGTTGACAAGAGTTAAAGACTGCATTACATAGACTAGATGTGGTGGGTGTAACCGAGAGAGATAGCCAGGAGGAGTTTAGAACAATTCCTCATGGTCTCAATCATCCTTGCATCTGGGAAACTAAGCCAGGGTTGGGTTAAGACAACAACCCCAAGTGCAGATAATGACAGGATGAACCCAGAGTGGCTTATGATGCTCCTTGGTCTGAATGAGGGGGGTTGAACCAACCATGACTGAGCATTGTTAGTGTCAGCTATATATTAGGACTCATTTGTGTAAAGGTTAGGTTACTCAGTCCAACAGAGATATACGTTGAAACATCTTTCCTACCCTACCAGCTTCCCATGTCATTCTTCTCTGAGCTGCTCCATGCCAAACCCATCTGAAGCTGCACTCTTACTGTCTGCAGATTATATTCTTCTGAAACTAGGCTATGTGCGGCGTGCATGTGAATATATTTCAGGTTCTTTGTGATTGTGTAGGCTACTTTGGATAATTTCTCTATTGTAGTACATCATTGATAAATCGTATAGGTCCACTACACAACAGTAGGGATTAAGAGGTGAGTATATGCAATGCCCACTGAGTAAAAGCTCCACTACACCCTGGCCCTTTGTGTTTTACAAAAAGTGCACTCCTACATGAGTGCGCTGGTATTACAGTTGATCTCTTTTCAGAATCACTGGAGGCCTATAGGTTTGCCACTGTGCAAACATATAGTCTATAATAAATAAAAAAGCTGTTAATATATTGTTTCAAGAAAGGAGTGTATATGGAGAAGCAGTTCTATGTGCTGACTGAATGGAAGCTAATAATTATTAGTTTTTTACTCTGGTCTTGGGAAGAAATTACGAGTCCTCACTGTCTGAGACAGAGTACAAATGTATCAGACACCAAGGGAGACCAGACTCAGTACTACAACAGGCTTTAGGCTATAGCCAATCAGGTCAATGCTTATGCCTGTGTATCTGCAGGTAGTCTCTTATGACAGACAACACCAGCACGTATGAGAGATTTGGTCCTGGGTGCTGAGATGAATCTGCTGGTGATCAGAGCATGTGTTGAACCTTTGTGTGCATTGCCTGCTGGTGTTATGGCAGAGAGGCTGCAGGGGGCTGAGAGCAGATGGTACTGACAGACTGTAACTCACTGTATGAGGGAGAGAAGGCACCACACACACAGGGTAAAGCAAGGCTATAAAGACAGGATGGAAAGTGAGGCTTTGCAATGACCACTATACACACACACAGCAGAGATGCTATGACACAAATGCAGTGCAGGGATATACAGTGGGGAGAACAAGTTTGACACACTGCCGATTTAGCAGGTTTTCCTACTTACAAAGCATGTAGAGGTCTGTAATTTTTATCATAGGTACATTTCAACTGTGAGAGACGGAATCTAAAACAAAAATCCAGAAAATCACATTGTATGATTTAAGTAATACATTTGCATTTTATTGCATGACCTAAGTATTTGATCATCTACCAACCAGTAAGAATTCCGGCTCTCACAGACCTGTTTTTCTTTAAGAAGCCCTCCTGTTCTCTACTCATTACCTGTATTAACTGCACCTGTTTGAACTCTTTACCAGTATAAAAGACACCTGTCCACACACTCAATCAAACATACTCCAACCTCTCCACAATGGCCAAGACCAGAGAGCTGTGTAAGGACATCAGGGATAAAATTGTAGACCTGCACAAGGCTGGGATGTGATACAGGACAATAGGCAAGCAGCTTGGTAAGAAGGCAACAACTGTTGGCGCAATTATTAGAAAATGGAAGAAGTTCAAGACCACCCTCGGTCTGGGGCTCCATGCAAGATCTCACCTCGTGGGGCATCAATGATCATGAGGAAGGTGAGGGATCAACCCAGAACTACACGGCAGGACCTGGTCAATGACCCAAAGAGAGCTGGGACCACAGTCTCAAAGAAAACCCTTAGTAACACAGTACGCCGTCATGGATAAAAATCCTGCTGCGCACGCAAGGTCCCCCTGCTCAAGCCAGCGCATGTCCAGGCCCGTCTGAAGTTTGCCAAGAACATCATCCCAACCGTGAAGCAAAGGGGACAGGACGACTGTACCGTATTGAGGGGAGGATAGATTGGGCCATGTATCACGAGATCTTGGCCAACAACCTCCTTCCCTCAGTAAGAGCATTGAAGATGGGTCGTGGCTGGGTCTTCCAGCATGACAACGACCCGAAACACACAGCCAGAGCAGCTAAGGAGTGGCTCCGTAAGAAGCATCTCAAGGTCCTGGAGTGGCCTAGCCAGTCTCCAGACCTGAACCCAATAGAACATCTTTGGAGGGAGCTGAAAGTCCGTATTGCCCAGCGACAGCCCCGAAACCTGAAGGATCTGGAGAAGGTCTGTATGGAGGAGTTGGCCAAAATGCTGCAGTGTGTGCAAACCTGGTCAAGAACTACGGGAAACATATGATCTCTGTAATTGCAAACAAAGGTTTCTGTACCAAATATTAAGTTCTGCTTTTTTTCAAATACTTATGTCATGCAATAAAATGCAAATTAATTACTTAATCATACATGTTTTTCTGGATTTTTGTTTTAGATTCCGTCTCTCACAGTTGAAGTGTACCTATGATAAAAATTACAGACCTCTACATGCTTTGTAAGTAGGAAAATCTGCAGTGTATCAAATACTTGTTCTCCCCACTGTACACACCTACTGATGGGGTGGTGGGGTTACCAGACCGATGGAGGACGACCTCCACTGTAGGTCCAGTTTCAAAAATTGGTCCTGCCCAGCCACTGTATCCGTTGGGCGCTCTTGTCATGTTTCCGTTTGCCCTTTGACCCTGACAGGTGTCCTCCCGTGACATCATTGTGTTCCAAGCAGGGGAGATGTGTGGCCACTGGCAACCTCTAGTCACCTTGGTGATGACAAACACTCCTACTGCCATGACATCATCCCAGTGATGAAGTAGGGGAGGGGAGATGGAGGGGGCCGGAGGGAGGATATTTGCCGGTATAAACCCACCGCATCATCCCAGCTGATACACTAACATTAAACCACTGCCAAGCGAACACAAACGCAAGAGGCAAACACATCCTTTCAATAACATCACAGAGAGAGGGACGAGGAGAAAAGGAGGGGCAAAGCGTGAGATAGTGATGCTTTCAGCAGGTGCCAAACAGTGAGAGGTAGCTGATAGAGAGGGAAAGACTGAGAGAAAGAGATGCAGCCAGCCTGTGAGAGCACACAGTGACCCACAGCATCGGAGACAAGAGAAGAAGACAGAGTGTGAGTTGTTTCATGCATTCTTTATTTGTTCGTTTAGCGAAAGGGTGAGAGGTTATGCACCTGTACTTTCAGGTTGATTAGATACAGAGGAAAATGGAATTTGTACCAAAAAGTAGGTTTTGCTGCATATTTCATTGTATACAATGAGTGTTTTATTGTATTTAGTACGTTATTATCATGCAGTAATTATTATTCCTGAGTAAATACTTAAATGCATCCATGTCTATTTGATCTTGAAGAACCAGGAAGTATAATGTACTGATTTGTTATAGAGGAATCAGGGGCTCATTTGTAGATCTGATGTTTTGTAAGATATTCAATTAAAATTACTACTCATCTCACAGACATAATGTCACAATTTCTACCTCGTCTCAGATTTTCATACAGCAGTATATTGTGTGTACAAGGCAATTTCTCCCTTGGCGAAAATGAAGTTTTTCTCATGTATTTGATTATTAACATCAGAGTATTAAATGTGATTATAAAGCATGATCATGGATGTATCTTTATGGTCAGTAGAGTTGTGGTGGTGGTCATTGCTCTGTGTGATGTGTAGTCATAAACATTTCTCTGTATGGTTTTAGAGATGTATTATAGTTGTATCAATAGTCACTGTATTATCTATATTGGCATATTAATATGAATTCCTCTCTGTTTTTACAGAATCCTGTTGTCATTGCAGTGTCGTCGTGTCCAGCCAGTCTCCTGCATTACTGTTCCTGCCCTGCCTCTACTCACTGCTGCCATGCTGTACCCAGCTCTGCTCTGTGCTGCTCTGCTCCTGATAGCACCCCTGGGGCACACAGAGGGGCGCACCCTCTACCCCTCACCTGATGCCATC
The DNA here is from genome assembly GCF_057628025.1 of Oncorhynchus mykiss. Lineage (NCBI taxonomy): Eukaryota > Metazoa > Chordata > Actinopteri > Salmoniformes > Salmonidae > Oncorhynchus > Oncorhynchus mykiss. Next base: position 19,400,075 of record NC_143023.1, read on the forward strand.
CAGGTAAGGAGGGGGAGTGTAGGGGAGAGTGGGACAGAGGGGAGATGGAGAAGGAGTGGGACAGAGGAGAGGAGGAGGAGAGTGGGACAGAGGGGAGATGGAGGGGGAGAGTGGGACAGAGGGGAGATGGAGGGGGAGAGTGGGACAGAGGGGAGATGGAGGGGGAGAGTGGGACAGAGGAGATGGAGGGGGAGTATAGGGGAGAGTGGGACAGAGGGGAGAAGGAGGGGGAGAGTGGGACAGAGGGGAGATGGAGTGTAGGGGAGAGTGGGACAGAGGGGGAGAGTGGGACAGATGGCAGAAGGAGGGAGATTGTAGGGGAGAGTGGGACAGAGGGGAGAAGGAGGGGGAGTGTAGGGGAGAGTGGGACAGAGGGGAGATGGAGTGTAGGGGAGAGTGGGACAGATGGGGAGATGGAGTGTAGGGGAGAGTGGGACAGAGGGGGGGAGATGGAGTGTAGGGGAGAGTGGGACAGAGGGGGAGAGTGGGACAGATGGGAGGAGGGGGAGAGTGGGACAGAGGGGAGATGGAGTGTAGGGTAGAAGGAGGGGGAGTGGGACAGAGGGGAGATGGATGGGGAGTGTAGGGGAGAAGGAGGGGGAGTGGGACAGAGGGGAGAGCGGGACAGAGGGGGACAGATGGCAGAAGGAGGGAGAGTGGGACAGAGGGGAGAAGGAGGGGGAGTGTAGGGGAGAGTGGGACAGAGGGGAGATGGAGGGGGAGTATAGGGGAGAGTGGGACAGAGGGGAGAAAGAGGGGGAGTGTAGGGGAGAGTGGGACAGAGGGGAGAAGGAGGGGGAGAGTGGGACAGAGGGGAGATGGAGTGTAGGGGAGAGTGGGACAGAGGGGAGATGGAGGGGGAGTGTAGGGGAGAGTGGGACAGAGGGGAGGTGGAGTGTAGGGGAGAGTGGGACAGAGGGGGGATGGAGAAGGAGGGGAGAGTGGGACAGAGGGGGATGGAGAAGGAGGGGGAGTGTAGGGAAGAGTGGGACAGAGGGGGGAGGGGGAGAGTGGGACAGAGGGGGGATGGAGAAGGAGGGGGAGTGTAGGGGAGAGTGGGACAGAGGGGGGAGGGGGAGTGTAGGGGAGAGTGGGACAGAGGGGGGATGGAGAAGGAGGGGGAGTGTAGGGGAGAGTGGGACAGATGGGGGATGGAGAAGGAGGGGGAGTGTAGGGGAGAGTGGGACAGAGGGGAGATGGGGATAGAGAAGGAGGGGAGAGTGGGACAGAGGGGAGAAGGAGGGGGAGAGTGGGACGTAGGGGAGAGTGGGACAGATGGCAGAAGGAGGGAGAGTGGGACAGAGGGGAGATGGAGGGGGAGTATAGGGGAGAGTGGGACAGAGGGGAGAAAGAGGGGGAGTGTAGGGGAGAGTGGGACAGAGGGGAGAAAGAGGGGGAGTGTAGGGGAGAGCGGGACAGAGGGGAGAAGGAGGGGGAGAGTGGGACAGAGGGGAGATGGAGTGTAGGGGAGAGTGGGACAGAGGGGAGATGGAGGGGGAGTGTAGGGGAGAGTGGGACAGAGGGGAGGTGGAGTGTAGGGGAGAGTGGGACAGAGGGGGGATGGAGAAGGAGGGGAGAGTGGGACAGAGGGGGATGGAGAAGGAGGGGGAGTGTAGGGAAGAGTGGGACAGAGGGGGGAGGGGAGTGTAGGGGAGAGTGGGACAGAGGGGGGATGGAGAAGGAGGGGGAGTGTAGGGGAGAGTGGGACAGAGGGGGGAGGGGGAGTGTAGGGGAGAGTGGGACAGAGGGGGGATGGAGAAGGAGGGGGAGTGTAGGGGAGAGTGGGACAGATGGGGGATGGAGAAGGAGGGGGAGTGTAGGGGAGAGTGGGACAGAGGGGAGATGGGGATAGAGAAGGAGGGGGAGATGGAGGGGAGAGTGGGACAGAGGAGAGATGGGGATGGAGAAGGAGGGGGAGTGTAGGGGTAGCTAGGGAGAGTGGGACAGAGGGGGGATGGAGAAGGAGGGGGAGTGTAGGGGTAGCTGGGGAGAGTGGGACAGAGGTGGGATGGAGGGGGAGAGTGGGACAGAGGGGAGATGGGGATGGAGAAGGAGGGGGAGTGTAGGGGTAGCTAGGGAGAGTGGGACAGAGGGGGGATGGAGAAGGAGGGGGAGTGTAGGGGGAGAGTGGGACAGAGGTGGGATGGAGGGGGAGAGTGGGACAGAGGTGGGATGGAGGGGGAGAGTGGGACAGAGGGATGGAGAAGGAGGGGGGAGTGTAGGGGTAGCTGTGGCGCGAGTGGGACAGAGAGGAGATGGGGATGGAGAAGGAGGGGGGAGTGTAGGAGTAGCTGTGGCGCGAGTGGGACAGAGAGGAGATGGGGATGGAGAAGGAGGGGGGAGTGTAGGAGTAGCTGTGGCGCGAGTGGGACAGAGAGGAGATGGGGATGGAGAAGGAGGGGGAGTGTAGGGGTAGCTGTGGCGCGAGTGGGACAGAGAGGAGATGGGGATGGAGAAGGAGGGGGAGTGTAGGGGTAGCTGTGGCGCGAGTGGGACAGAGAGGAGATGGGGATGGAGAAGGAGGGGGAGTGTAGGGGTAGCTGTGGCGCGAGTGGGACAGAGAGGAGATGGGGATGGAGGGGGAGTGTAGGGGTAGCTGTGGTGAGATGGGGAGTAGAGGGTATATTTGGATTGAGGGCAGAGATGGATCATCAATAACTTTTTTACGGAGCTCGTGACTTTTCTGGGTAGTAATAGTAACACCATATTTGTTGTTCCTGCCTAGTTTGTTGAGCAGTTTCTGGATCGCTACAACGACCTGACCCTGGATGACCTGGAGAACCTGGTGAGCAGCCAACCCGAGGAGCCCTCCTCTGCTTTTACTTCCGGGGTCAAAATCGCTGAGTACCCCAAATGGGCTGACATACCAGCACAGGGCGACAGCACCTGGCTCCGCCTCCTGAAGGGGACCCTGGCCAATCAGAAAAGAGCTGTGACGGACCGGTCGAGGAGGGGGTGGAACCGAGGATGCTTCGGGCTCAAACTGGACAGGATCGGGTCAATGAGTGGACTGGGCTGCTAGTGGAGAGAGAGGAAGGGACTGACGCCCCACAGGGGATATGAGGACGAACACACAGTAGGCTGCTACACAGCACACAGTCATTTACACACGTGGTGAATACAGGGATGTTAATGTGAGTACAAAGGAGGTCTACATGTAGCGTAGCTGTAGTGTACTTGCTGTAGTGTACTTGCTGTATTGCTAATGTGGTTCCATCGAGCTTAAAGAAAGTTACTCTGTATGTCTCCTGGCTGTTGGAAGGGGTTAGCTGTACTTATATTGTACATCTATTCATTTGAATCTTGAAAGTATCAAAGTTATGTTTACATCAAGATGTTATTCTATTTTAAGTCTCTGAGTGTTGTTTTGACAGTAAACCTGCACTTTATTTAAAACTAAGTATTTAAAAGTGTTGTCTTTCTTGACTAATATTGTCCTTGTTAATCCTGCAGGAATAGTTGTTATGGCATGTTTAATGGAAATAAATATTTGAAAAAAATGTAATAATATAATTAAAGTCCAATGTTTCTTCTCTCTGCTATTGATTAGACATTTGGCATGAATACATGTACACTGAACCACGTTGTATTGAGTGTTGTTCTATTAAAGTCCTGACATCTTCCAGTGGCAGATTCATCCTCAAATCCTCCACTCCATGTGTTCACTTCGCATTGGCATGCGTCATCTACATATTCATGCATTTCCATTCAATTTGAAGGTTCAATTTCTCACAGCAGATATTTATACCTCTGTTTCCATGGTCGTTTTTATTAAATCTGCCACAGGCAGCTGAGGGAGAGAGAGATGGTACATGTCTTCCTCAGAGCTAAATGAAATGCCTGCATTAAATGGTGGGGTTGTGTGGGAGGACCAATTAGGGCTTGGACCTACGCTAATCAAGCTACCACTGATGCTTCCAAACTGAATTTACTATGTCGTTAGTATCTTACTTATAGAAGGGAGTTAACTGTTGTCTATATGACAAGTACTTCCCAAACAGAACATCATCTCTCTTTAAATACAGTTCTGGGTTGGGGAAAGAGGGCATTTCACCAGGGTCAGTTCTGGGTTGGGGAAAGAGGGCATTTCACCAGGGTCAATAGAGTGCATTAGAGGTTGGGAGATGGATACTGAGAGTCTCTAGAGCAGGGGTACTCAACTCTGACCCTAAGAGGGCTGGAGCCTGCTGGTTTTCTGTTCTACCTGGTAATTAATTGCACACACCTGGTGCCCCAGATCTAAACCAGTCCCTGATTAGGGGGACAATTCAAAAATGCAATGGAACTGGCTTCGAGGTCCAGAGTTGAGATTGGGGGCTCTAGAGTCATTAGTGTGTTTGTCACAGAAGAGGTTAACTCAGGTTAAAAGTCTGGATGCAGTCCCTAAAGTAAACCACAAGAGGTCAGTCTGAATTAGTCTGTCATGTTCCAAGGTCCAAACCGAAGTGCATTCCAGACTTCAGACTTAATGTCCATTAACAGAGTCCAGCACTATGAGACTGATGATAATTCAGCAGAATATGAACCCAGGTGTACACCTTTCTGATGCATGTTTTACCAGAGGTCAAATCTGAAGATATTTCAGATAACTCAAGTTAGTCGGAGCATGGACAGTGCTGGCAACACCAGGGTTGTAGGGTTGCTCTATTAAAGCAGTAAAAGTTTGGTATTTGGTCTCATTCATAGCACCAATGAGCACCAATGACCAAATGCATCCAACCTTGTTGGATGCATTTGTGGTTTATTTTGGTTGAGTTTGATTATTTTCTGCCCAATAGAAATGTATGCTAAATAACGTATTGTGTCATTTTGGAGTCACTTTTAATGTAAATAAGAATAGAATACATTTGTAAACACTTCTACATTAATGTAGATACTACCATGATTACGGATAATCCTGAATGAATCGTGAATCACGATGAGTAATAAAATTACAGAAGCACAATTATCTTGGTATTACTTTAATACACATTATCTGTCCCAAGACTTTTGCTCCCCAAAACTGGGGGGGACTATGTACAAAAGTGCTGCCATTTCTAAACGGATGAAACCCTCAAATTAAAGCTGGCAGTCTGCACTTTAATCTCAGTCACTGTTTGATTTCAAATCCAAGAAGATAAGAACAAAATGCTGCACTGTCCCAATAATTACAGAGGGCACGGTATACTGACACATAGCCTACAGCAGTAGTCTTCTTGTACTCTCTAGATTTGGGTCCATGGCTCCTCTTTAGTATTCAAAACTACTTTTGGCTTCCTCTGATTTTCTCAAAAGCACTACACAAATCTGAACATAACTAACCAACTGAACAGTGAATTATCAGACACAAATTAAACGTTTTCTTACAGAAATCTGTAGGCCTACATGAAAAACCTAAATTAAGGGAGAAGTTGGCCATTATATGAGCCTACCATGGACTACAGTATAACCTATGATGACTGTGTGATATTAAGCAGGGTCAAGTACAGTACACAGTATCACCAGTGTATACCATCCACCGAGGAGTAGACCTGATTCTATTTATAGAACGACCTTTACTTCACCTCTCTGACATTAAGCTGTGCAGCGGAGGCCAAGAGCAGTGCGTGTTCACATGGGGTCGTGGTAGTTCAACTATGCCCAGGTCATTGGCTCGTCACCACCCTAAATCACAACACCTGTGACAAAAATATTAGTGCTGGGTGGCATGACTGCTATTGTGCTGTTGAACATGATGTTCATGTGTCATGGCATGTCGAGCTGTGTTGGAGAACATGTTGCGCTAGTTCTGTGTTATTTCCTTCACTGTGATATTTAGGTACAAGTTGTGTGTTTTGCTTGTAGAGGCATATGGGCCAAAGGCCTAAGGGTTCAGACTCTACTAGTTGGTTGTTTTATATTCCTATCCTATAGAGAGCAGAAAGAGAAGATCCCCGACGCCCCTCCCTGGTTCCAACAAGTCTTTATTGACCTAATGGGACATTTATGATCAGAAGAAATGATTGAAAACCAGATTATATTTTTCAATAATAGTAATTACTTGGGTGTTTACATTTGTACTATTTCACACATGTACACGTGTGTTTCATACACATGTGAATTATATATATATATATATATTTTTTTTTTTTTCACGGCCAGGGATCAGCCATTATTAGGTTTAAGTGCCTTGCTCAAGGCCACGTCGACTTTTTTCCCCTATAGTAGTCGGCTTGGTGATTCAAACCAGCGACCACATAGGCAGTAATAGTATTCCTCATTTTTAAAATTAACTATAGATGTGTCCTTTCATTTTACAATTGTTATTGCACACTCATTGCTTTACAAATAATAGGTAATCATAAATGGACCAAAGTCACTTTAATGTGTTTGACCCCAGAAGTGAATACATAGTGAATAGGTGCTGGGGACGACACCATAGTGAATAGGTGCTGGGGACGACACCATAGTGAATAGGTGCTGGGGACGACACCATAGTGAATAGGTGCTGGGGACGACACCATAGTGAATAGGTGCTGGGGACGACACCATAGTGAATAGGTGCTGGGGACGATACTGAACCACCTATGTTCACTGAGAAATATCTGTTACATAAATATGACCTGAACCAATCGAGGGCAACGCCGGAGATTCCCATCCACTTCTACAGCAGCGTGACAAGAATATTATGATCAATAGTATCAAACACGGCACTGAGATCCAAAAGAACTAGGGTAGAGCATTTGCCAGGATCGGCAGCCAACACAAAGTCATTACTTACTTTTAATAAATCAGCTTCCGTGCTGTGAAGTGAGCGGAAGCCAGACTGAATTTTTCAAATAAGTTGTTCATACTCAAGTAAGCCACCAACCACTTTTTCAAAAATCTTGGAGAAAAAGTTTAGAGATAAGTCTATAATTACTCCGTGAGGAGGGGTCTATATTGGGCTCTTTAAGGAGAGGTTGGACCAGATCAGTTTTAAAATAGGCTGAAAAGGAGCCAGAAGACTGGGAGCTACTTACAATAGGCAGGATGTAAGGGCCAACCCAACAGTAGGCGTGATCTAGTAGGGATCATGTCCAAGAGGAGGGAGGAGGTCTTCATGTGACCTACAGTATCAAGGAGGCACTCAAAGGATATTTGCCCAAAGGAGAAAAAGGAAGCAGTAGACAGTTTCCGAGTAGTTGCCTCAAGTGGCTCCTGGCCAGCAATGCTGGTATGGCGTCAGCTACTGTCAATCTGGGATCTAACATTTTCTAAAGTTGTGGGAGTTCTCAGAGATCAGGGTAGAGAAGTAGTTCACTCTCTTGCATCTTTAACCAGCAACATTATCATTTCTCATCAGCTCCTTCATTATCTCATAGAATACCTGAAGTTTACAGGCCTTCCATTTATGTTCAGCCTTTCCAAGTTCACTTTTGAAAGTAGATGTGTGGTCGTTTAATCGTGGTGAGACGCTGGCCGGCACTTTATTTCTGGTTTTAACTGGTGCCACTGAGTCTAAAGTAGCCCCACATATCATTGAAGCTTTCCAGAAAATCATTGTTGTGACGACAAATAACAGGAGTAGTAGAGGATCAGAAGGCATTGGTAGAGGAACTTACTAGGAGTTGTGGAGATAATGATGTGAAAGCGAGTGGCAACAAACACATTTTTAGGAGGAGTAGGAGGAAGCATTTTAAAAACAACACTGAGATTGTCAGAGACGCACATCAATAGTTTCCAAGTAATCCATATTCGGACCATAGGACAGCACCAGATCAACAGTATGGCCTTGAATGTGTGTCGGCCCTGTGGCATGTGGCACAAAGTTAAAGGTTCCTAAACGGGTTCAAAACTCCCTAGCTAGTGCATTATTTGGGCTAAACACATGAATGTTTAGATCTCCAAGAATAATCCTGCCATATTTAGACATAACCAAAGACAGAGGTCAGAGAATTCTGCAATGAACCAACTAATAGGTTTAGGTTTAGGAGGGTGGTACACTGGAATATACAAGGTGGGCTGTTTCATGTTAAATCAAAAGATAAGGCTTTCAAATTAGGGAAAGTTGCCACATGACACAGGGCTACATATATACTTGTCCCTACCACAGCCAGACAGACTGGATTTCTGTACATATTTACTTGTCCCTACCACGGCCAGACAGACTGGATTTCTGTACATATATACACTTGTCCCTACCACGGCCAGACAGACTGGATTTCTGTACATATATACACTTGTCCCTACCACGGCCAGACAGACTGGATTTCTGTACATACAGTGCCTTGCGAAAGTATTCGGCCCCCTTGAACTTTGCGACCTTTTGCCACATTTCAGGCTTCAAACATAAAGATATAAAACTGTATTTTTTTGTGAAGAATCAACAACAAGTGGGACACAATCATGAAGTGGAACGACATTTATTGGATATTTCAAACTTTTTTTAACTAATCAAAAACTGAAAAATTGGGCGTGCAAAATTATTCAGCCCCCTTAAGTTAATACTTTGTAGCGCCACCTTTTGCTGCGATTACAGCTGTAAGTCGCTTGGGGTATGTCTCTATCAGTTTTGCACATCGAGAGACTGACATTTTTTCCCATTCCTCCTTGCAAAACAGCTCGAGCTCAGTGAGGTTGGATGGAGAGCATTTGTGAACAGCAGTTTTCAGTTCTTTCCACAGATTCCCGATTGGATTCAGGTCTGGACTTTGACTTGGCCATTCTAACACCTGGATATGTTTATTTTTGAACCATTCCATTGTAGATTTTGCTTTATGTTTTGGGTCATTGTCTTGTTGGAAGACAAATCTCCGTCCCAGTCTCAGGTCTTTTGCAGACTCCATCAGGTTCTTCCAGAATGGTCCTGTATTTGGCTCCATCCATCTTCCCATCAATTTTAACCATCTTCCCTGTCCCTGCTGAAGAAAAGCAGGCCCAAACCATGATGCTGCCACCACCATGTTTGACAGTGGGGATGGTGTGTTCAGTGTGATGAGCTGTGTTGCTTTTACGCCAAACATAACATTTTGCATTGTTGCCAAAAACTTCAATTTTGGTTTCATCTGACCAGAGCACCTTCTTCCACATGTTTGGTGTGTCTCCCAGGTGGCTTGTGGCAAACTTTAAACGACACTTTTTATGGATATCTTTAAGAAATGGCTTTCTTCTTGCCACTCTTCCATAAAGGCCAGATTTGTGCAATATACGACTGATTGTTGTCCTATGGACAGAGTCTCCCACCTCAGCTGTAGATCTCTGCAGTTCATCCAGAGTGATCATGGGCCTCTTGGCTGCATCTCTGATCAGTCTTCTCCTTGTATGAGCTGAAAGTTTAGAGGGACGACCAGGTCTTGGTAGATTTGCAGTGGTCTGATACTCCTTCCATTTCAATATTATCGCTTGCACAGTGCTCCTTGGGATGTTTAAAGCTTGGGAAATCTTTTTGTATCCAAATCTGGCTTTAAACTTCTTCACAACAGTATCTCGGACCTGCCTGGTGTGTTCCTTGTTCTTCATGATGCTCTCTGTGCTTTTAACGGACCTCTGAGACTATCACAGTGCAGGTGCATTTATACGGATACTTGATTACACACAGGTGGATTGTATTTATCATCATTAGTCATTTAGGTCAACATTGGATCATTCAGAGATCCTCACTGAACTTCTGGAGAGAGTTTGCTGCACTGAAAGTAAAGGGGCTGAATAATTTTGCACGCCCAATTTTTCAGTTTTTGATTTGTTAAAAAAGTTTGAAATATCCAATAAATGTCGTTCCACTTCATGATTGTGTCCCACTTGTTGTTGATTCTTCACAAAAAAATACAGTTTTATATCTTTATGTTTGAAGCCTGAAATGTGGCAAAAGGTCGCAAAGTTCAAGGGGGCCGAATACTTTCGCAAGGCACTGTATATACTTGTCCCTACCACGGCCAGACAGACTGGATTTCTGTACATATATACTTGTCCCTACCATGGCCAGACAGACTGGATTTCTGTACATATATACTTGTCCCTACCACGGCCAGACAGACTGGATTTCTGTACATAAGACAAGGCTGGCGGGGTAGTTTCATTTAGAGAACTAAAATTATTGGGTGTTCTTATTCAGAATGTTTTTGAGACACCAACTGTACAAAACCAGATCCACAGACCCCGTCTTGTGTTATAACAAGACTTGCCATTCGGTTACTCTGACATAGATAGAACTCAACTCCTTAGACACAGTCACTTGAGTAGACAGACAAAAACACACAAGTTACTTCTGTGAGAACGGTGTCTTGGCTTCAGGCATGAGAATGTGCAAAATGTGGTGTGTTCAGACTATATAGACTGACCTGACCAGGACATGGCCATAGGTCCACACAGCCCTCCTCACATCCCAGGCAGGGAAGGAGACGAGAGAAGGAGAGGAGAGAGGTTGAAAGTGAAGGGTCATGGTCTTTGGACTGTAAATGTCACACTGTGGAGGAAAGTGATTTGATCCCCGTTTGCTCTCGCTGTCTGGCTCTCCCTATCAAGTGAGAAGGTCACACAGGAACATACCCTCTATTATATCATTTGGCCATCCAAGGACTTATTATATCTGTGTAGTGTGTCATCGTCTGTTCCTATGCTTCAGAATTAAGGTTATGGGAAGGTTAAAAAAGGTATACTAAAAAAACATTCAGTGTTAATAAAATCTATTGGTTGAACGTGGCGGCCTTGAGTGAAATAAGAGGGCCATATATTCAGACAGATAGAGAGTCTGATGAACTTCCCTGAAAGCAAAATAAATCTAAGTGAAAGCACTCAATATTCAGGCCTACACTATTCACTAGAACCCACGAAATCAATGCTACTTTAGGCCAGTTTTAGTTTAAAGACCAGGAAAGGGGATTCAGGTAGCTTAGTGGTTAAAGCGTTGGGCCAGTAACCGCAAGGTTGCTGGATCAAATCCCCAAGCTGACAAGGTAAAAATGTGTCATTCTGCCCCTGAACAAGGCAGTTAACCCACTGTTTCACAGTAGACTGTCATTGTAAACAAGAAATTGTTCTTAACTGACTTGCCTAGTTAAAATAAAACAGGGTGAACACAACAAGACCCAATTAATGTTTTCATACTATAGCTAATACAGCTTTATTGTTAGGCTACATACACTAAATTTATAATAGGCTGACTCGTCACAACTTCCTTAGGACCTTGACATTCTGAAAGGGGCGGGGTTTAGAGCCCGTAGCACACAAAGGGGCGTGTCCATACACGGTGGAAATAAATAGGTAGCCCAGCTCTGCCAGTCCCCACTCACACCCGAAAGTCGTAAGACAGGATTGAGGCATCTCACAAACGGTAAATGACCAACATTAGGATATTTAACTACATTAAATGGCTGGGGATAATATGGGCCTAGATTGCAACAAGATTAGGGAGATTGTCAAGCCAAAAACTGACAACCTTTCGATTGTTTGGTTTATTCTAAGACTTGTTTCATGCGTGACCATTTATTTAATGTCATAGTTGATGAGATGCAGCTCCAACTACTTGATGTCTATAGCTTTTTATTTATTTTTTTGCTTTAGAAAAGCCTATTCAAACCTCTTGTTAAAGTCACTTCAATCTGCCTTGATTGAACTCTGAATCCGTGACGCAAAGTTTAGTTAGACTTTCAAAGTTCATAACTGTTGCTTAAATAGACTATCACACATTTTATTCCAGTTTAAAACATTTTTGCTGTGCTTTTAAATGCAACTTTTCTTCTTTGCATAAACTTACTATGAGTTGCAGACATTTGATGTGTAGATACTGTTCAGATAAGTTATCTATTCTAGGGAACCTATGGCATACTCTATTATTCTCTTATGCTATGTTCTCTATGCCTCTGCTTACCTTAAAGCTATAACTCAGTTGCAAAGTTCTATGCCATAAAGTATGGAAATCTCCAGAAATCATAATGGATGGTCAATGTGTGTTTTAATAGCTAATGTCTCTCTTTGTCTGCCCCCCCCCCACAGAGGACTAGACCAACTCAGGCAAAATGGTGAAAGTAGGTGTCAATGGGTAAGACAAATTTTAATTTAACCCCTTAACACAACACACACAATCTAACAATGTATCACCCCCACACACACAGGGTCCTACTCTGGCTTGACCTAGTGCAGAGCTTACGCTTTTAAACCAGATATCTATTTGAAATGGCAATCTCGCTAATATCAATTAATAAAAACAAAAATATAGGAATGAATACAATCAAGATTTCATTACATCATTCCTTCCTAATGGCTGTACCCTGGTAACCTCACACATGGAGTACTGATGCCCCTTCGAAAAAAAACGCCCTCTGTTTGTGAGAAACACAAGTTACATAGTCATCCCCGATGATGTGTGTGGTATTCAGACGAGCCCTGAGAGGAGCTTGGCTTACATGACCCTCCTCTCTGTATCCTCTTGTGCCAGTCTTTTTTTAGCCAGGCACCCTTTGGAGGAAATGTCAGGGGTACAGTAGTGTCTTGTTGACATTCTGAACCATCAAAACATTTTAATAGCTGTCTTACTCTAAACTAGCTCAGCGACTAAAGAGCAGGAACTGTGTAAAGACTTGTGTTCTGCAGAAGGCACACTCTGGTTAGCAGAACAGACACACAAACCCAGGGACGGTCACTCTGGTTAGCAGAACAGACACACAAACCCAGGGACGGTCACTCTGGTGGTCTCTTGTTCTCTGTGATGTTTTCACTAGTAGACAAGTGATCACCTTGTGCTTAGTTGAATAGAACAGTTTTTATTGTCCAGTCTACAGTTGAAAATGTGTCTTTGGCCTCACTACTCGCATATGTGAGGGGGATCTGCAGTTCCCCTTCTCCTATCCTCCTCTTCGCCTCCCCTCCACCTCTCGGAGGACAGTGTGTATCAGAGCCTGTCTGTGAACCTGATTTTTCTAGTTAAAAAGTAACTACTAATCAAACAGGCCACTCACTTGATGGGGGAGGATTACCACATGAGGGGCAGACAGGACTTTACTCCACAGAGAGTAAAGCCTCAGTCCTGTTCACTCTGCTGGCTATGATACAAAACCCCCTGAACCCTGTCCTCTTTCTCTGGAAATACAGTATTTTGAGGTCACCACATGTTCATTTGAGATTTCTCTGAAAGCTCTTTATATCCTGTCTTTAGTCTTTTGCTTCAGGTGCTACCTGAATGTTATGGAACAGAAATGTCAGTTCAGTTGTATACATGACATTTCTATTTGCGACCTTTGAAACATGGCTCCCTACTAAGGCACTAGCTGTTACATTAGAATACAGGAGACAGATGTGGTAGTCCCCCAACTTAATTTGTTTTTCAATAGCGAGATGTTTATGAAATTCCGTAGTATTGTTGAGGACTGGGTGTGACATCAATGATTAATGGAATGAATCGTCTTGTCCCCCAGATTCGGCCGTATCGGGCGTCTGGTGACCCGTGCTGCATTCCACTCCAAGAAGGGAGTTGAGATTGTTGCCATCAACGACCCCTTCATCGACCTGGACTACATGGTGAGCAGCCTAAAGCCTACAATGGACCAGGGACTTCTAGCCCACTGAATCAGTAGAAAAATGTACTGATCCCTGACATGTATAAAGAATTAAGGTTTTAAGACTTAGTGAAATATTTTGCTTATTAAGTGGTTTCATTAACTTCAAAACCTTTGAACGTTGCTGTCACCCTGACACCCTCAATGAACAAACCAAGGTCCTGTCATAACTTAGGATCTATTAACAATAGGCCAAGAGACTCACTTCCTCCGCCCTCTTCAGGTCTACATGTTCAAGTATGACTCCACCCACGGACGTTTCCACGGTGAGGTCAAGGCTGAGGGTGGCAAGCTGGTCATCGATGGACACAAAATCACTGTGTTCCACGAGTGAGTTCATTCATTTAGTAACAAATAATTCACTTTTTTTTTTCCACATTGAAAAAAATTCATACAAATCAGGTCCGCATCTGTAGAATATGCAGGAGAGACCTGAAGTCTCTTGTGGCCTTATGGAATGGCGCCCCCTTGTGGAATCCATAACAATATAAATGATAGTCTATTAGTCTATGGTGCTCTGCTTCCTCATAACATAACCCTGAACCTCCTCGTTCACAGGAGAGACCCAGCTAACATCAAGTGGGGAGATGCTGGTGCCACCTATGTAGTTGAGTCAACAGGTGTTTTCACCACCATTGAGAAGGCCTCTGTAAGTATCCCCATCAGTAGACACAGCATCCAGAACTGTATGATCTGGGAATATCATTAGAACAGAAATGACTCCTTTATGACATGACTTTACCCATCAGGCTTAACCTGCATGTGGTGCATTATGTTGAATACATACAATAACTAGGCAATCATATTTAACCAGGCTACAAAAAAAAAATGTAATAATGGACTCTAACATCTCTCCCTCCTCCTCCTCCTCCAGACCCATCTGAAGGGAGGTGCCAAGAGGGTTGTCATCTCTGCTCCCAGCGCTGATGCACCCATGTTCGTCATGGGCGTCAACCACGAGAAGTACGAGAACTCCCTCAAGGTTGTCAGGTGAGTCCCTCTTCCCTCCGACTCAACACACACTCCCTCCACTTAACAGCTACTATATGCAGCGCCTGGCTATTCTGTTGCGGTTCAGACTATAATTTAGCACGTCTCTCTCCACAGCAATGCGTCATGCACAACCAACTGCCTGGCTCCCCTGGCCAAGGTCATCCACGATAACTACCACATCATTGAGGGTCTGATGGTACGGATTAAAACGCAACACCTGGGAACAATCACCTAGAGAGGGCATAATCTGACATAACGACAGGTTTCACACCGACACAAAACACTAACAGTACAGAACAAAGGAAGGACTGTTTTTAAGATCACCAACACACCATCTGTCTTTCTTATCCAGCCGTCCCCCACTACCACTTCTGTACCTCCTTAATGTGGATCACACCTCTCTCATCTCCCTTCCCTTAACATCTCTCTCAGAGCACCGTTCACGCCGTCACCGCCACCCAGAAGACTGTTGATGGTCCTTCTGGAAAGCTGTGGAGGGATGGACGTGGTGCCAGCCAGAACATCATCCCTGCCTCCACCGGAGCAGCCAAGGCTGTTGGCAAGGTCATCCCCGAGCTGAACGGGTCAGTACCACAACCTCTAAATAACTAATAACAACCAGTAAAACAAGACAATTATAATACTAGTATCAGAAGTTCACAACCTCTAACTAGACACCAGTAAAACACTATGATACAGCTGTACATTCACTTGTGACACAACCTCTATCTAGACCAGTAACACATTTATAACACTAGTCAGCCATTAATACAGTTTTCAGTCAACAGTAAAATGTATAGCAATGAAACAGACATATGTCTAAGAACTAGTCATTTATTATGTCTGTATATCAAACTGTAGAGGAGTAAGTTTAACTTTGACCTTATGCTGCTGTCACCCCCTCTTCTTCCTCACAGCAAGATCACTGGCATGGCCTTCCGTGTCCCCACCCCCAACGTCTCAGTGGTGGACCTGACCGTCCGTCTGGAGAAGCCTGTGAGTAGCCCCTCCCCCTGCCTTACCAAACTGCCAATACACATGTCTGTGTCTCTATGGTGTACCTTACCTGCCAATACAATCAAAAAGATGACACTGTCCTAGGACCAGTTGTTAGACACAGTGACCACCTCTTTAAATAAAGATTGCAGTAAAGCCCATTGTTGAGTAGACAAGACAATGCCTTAATTGATACATGATTAGTTAGCATTGTAAATGTAGCAACAATTTAACAATTTAACAACCCACCTCTTGTTTGCTTGAACCACAGGCCAGCTACGACGCCATCAAGAAGGTTGTCAAGGCTGCCGCCGATGGACCCATGAAGGGAATTCTCGGCTACACGGAGCAACAGGTTGTCTCTTCAGACTTCAACGGCGACACCCACTCCTCCATCTTTGATGCCGGCGCTGGCATTGCTCTGAACGACCACTTCGTCAAGCTGGTCACATGGTACGCATTCATCCTCTGCAAATATACACGCGAACACACACACACCTACACATTCTTGGTGAGTGAAGAAACCTGACCGTGTCTCTCCTCTCTCCCCAGGTATGACAATGAGTTTGGCTACAGCAACCGCGTCATTGACCTGATGGCTCACATGGCCACCAAGGAGTAAAGCAACCAACCAAACGCTACTGCGCTACGTCATGTGACCACATATTTCCCATTCGATTGGACTATCGCCCTTGCCATGAGAAAGTTACCCGCATGAAACAAATAACTAACAATCACAACTAATTTATTTTTGTATTGTAAAGCCCCTGTTCTGGTCTTGTGAAAGGTGAGATGGAATCTGGGTGTGAAGACATTTTCTCTGTTTGTTGCACTGAACCTGCTTCATTCAGAAGCGGAATAAAAGTCCTCTGTGAGTAAATATGGCTTCCTGTTTTTCACTTGATGGGACAAAAGGAGAATTATTTAGTATATAAATGTTGGTAATGGGAAAGGACAAACTCTTAAATAATTCCTTCGTTATTTCTATTAAGCTAAGGAACCTGACGTGATCGATCACTCCTACACAATGGAAACACTATACAACATAATTATTCCTGACCCTGGGTACATAGGAGTAGTTTAGGTACAGAATCTATACAATGAGGTTGCTCTGTAAACTAAAACATCCATCTGAATGTTCTCACTCTGATGCTAGCATACATCTGATCCGTTTACTCTTGTAAGAATCTGTGCATTTGACAGAACCAGGATTTCAAACACAACCCAGACACTTTAATTTCAGTTCTATGATCGCGTCACTTCCTCTGCCAGTTCTCTCTACTCGACTCAAACGTTCATTGGTTGTGTACACAGATTTGCAGATGTTATTGCAGGTGCAGCGACATTCTTGTTTCCAGCTCCAACAGTGTAATACGTAGCAATACACAGGATCCAAAAGGTAGAAATAAAGACATTGTGTCCAATCAAACCCTTTCTGCACAGTTTCCTTTTCCATCAGTGTTAAATTCTCTTATTTTTCTCTCCCCCTTCCTGAGATGAATCATTATTTCTCTCTACACCCCCCCCCCCCCCCCCCCTCCCCCCAGTTCAGTTCAATACCTGCTCCATTTGTTAAGCCAAGGGTGTTCTGGCATGACTAACAAAAGTTGACAATGGCCGACCATTATGATTACGCAATTGGCCTTCATAAAATATTCCCAATCGATGGTATTGACAAGGGAAGAGAGGTAAGCCAACTCTACTGGGCTTTTACTTTTCTGAGACCAACAACCTCTAGACTAGGGGTTTCACAGCATGATGGTCCTATGGGGGCTGCAGGAGGCTTAATGAACAGCGTGATTGCAGTCAACTTGACAGTGTGTGTATCGGGTGCTTTAGGTGGATTGTGGTGCCTATAGAGAATGTAGGGAGGTTTTCATGCTTTCACTTTACTTCACTATAGTTGACTTGGTGCTTAGAGAACACTGGGTTTCCATCATACTAATTGATAATCATAAGTCATTTGTTTTTCAAATGAACCACTTAATCAAGTATAAGTAATGAATTAGTGTCTGTTAGCTTTAATGAGTGAAAATGCTGTCACATGTTCTTCTAGTGACAGTAACACACAGCATGACTTCCTGGACGAAGGTGTGAGTCAACAGGAGAGAGAACATGTTGATGGCTGAACACCTACTGCTACACACCAAGGCATCCTCTGATCGTAAAGCTGAGCCTCTAAACATACACAGTTTATTGTAACCTTTCAAGCCAGACTTGTGTGTAGGTTGACTTTAAGCCCCATAAGAGCAGGATTGAAGATCGGGTTAATGTTGTAGTTCAGTTTGCAGCCAGTAAGCTATGTATTTATTTCAACATCCCAGTGTCTATCTCTCTCACGTCATGCTCAGACAAGGCAGTCATCTTATTGAAGAGAAGACTTGTGTCTCCTGGGTGTTGTTGCTCTCATTGTTAGACACATACAAATTATGAGTCAGTTACATGTGTACTCATGTTATTATATCACAATTGGTGATATCTCTTCTACGGCATTCAGTTTAAACAATGGATAGAGAGATAAAGAGTGACAGAGATACAGAGAGAGAGAGAGAGAAAGAGAGCATGGAAGAGAGAGGAAGAGGGTGAGAGCATAGAAGAGAGAGAAAGAGATTGATGAGAGTGTGTGAGAGAGAGAGAGAGAGAGGGAGGTCAAAAAGGCTCAGATCCTTCCATTTATTTTCCCTCTGTGTGCCTTTTCGGACCACACACTCACTGATCATTTCTCCGCCAGATTGTCGACAGCAAGTTGATTTACTCTTCTCAGAAATAGAGCACAAAAATTGACAGAGGCTTAAGATTTAAAAAAGAGCTTAACTCACAACACAGACAGACTGAACAAAAGAGTGAGATAGGAAGTAAAAAAGAGAGGTAGAGAGGGGCAGGTTGACCGACGAAGAGGAAGGTGAGTAAGAATGCTCCTCTTGGTGTGTGTGTCACCTGTTGATTTCTCATTAGTGTGTGTGTGTGAGTGATCTCCTTTCAGCTTTGAACTGAACAGTGAGTTTGATTCTGTGATAATAGTTGTGTGTTTTTCAATTGGCTGTCTCTCTTTTTCTCTTCCTGCTTTTCCAATTCTCCACTTTTCTCCTGATTGTGCACTTCTTACTTTTACACATTTCTGGCTGTAATACACTGGCTCACCCCCTGTCTCCCCTCTCCTCTCCGCTACCCTCTCTGCTCTCCTCTACCCTTTCCCCTCTCCTCTCCCCTACCCTCTCTGCTCTCCTCTAAACTTTCCCCTCTACTCTCCCTTCTCCTCTCTCCTCTTCTCTTTTGTCTTTTTCTCTCTTTCTCTGTCTATATCTGCGTTAGCTAATACTATAGGGAATTTAACATCTCTAACTCTCTCTGTTTTTCTGTGCATGTCTAGGGGTTAAATCCTCTTACCTTCCACTTTCTAGCACGTTCTCTTGTCTCAGTACGTTACTCTCCTCCTCTCTCTTTTGACCTCTTCTATCTACTGGGCTTTACAGTAAAATCTCTCTCTGTCTTATTTTCTCCACCAGTTGATGTCTCTGGGAGGAAATGGCTCGTGGAGGGTCTCTGTCCCATCCTCCATCCCTCCTGCCTTCCTTTCTCACCTCTCCCCCAGCACTGACCTGGGAGTTGCCATCTTCCTCATCCTCACAGGTGAGTCAAATCTACCATCTGCCTACAACACATTCACCCCTAGCCACTATACCCCTATACCCTCTAACCACTGATAGAGATTTGAAAGGACTGGATTTTACACTACTTGTACTATAAGCAATATGGTGAAAAATATGGTGAAAAATCCTCAAAGCGTGAGATATTACCATACTACATCAAATAATTTCAGATCTATACAAGTGTCTAGAGACTTGGGCATAGAGGCGCAGGGTTGTTGGTTGATTTGAAATTAGGCATATCTCCTCATCACAGACGAGAGATTCAGTGTTGGTGTCAGTTAGTGTCAGAGTGGTTGGTATTCCTCCTGAGTAACTCACTGGTAGAATAATCAGAACATAATCTGTACAGTGTAGAAGTATTAGGCTTGGCTTAAGGTATATTTATGGGGGTGAAATTCTGTTCAGATAAATCAAGACTTAAAAACAATATGAACAAAATCTAATTTGATCCCAGAGGACTGAAAGGGTTTTGATATATAAGCTGGGCAACAGCTTTTCACATCTTAATCATCGGAATCCAGAGCCCACGCAGATGGCTGAATGGGTTTACTTTGTTTCAACACAGATCTGTCATCCATCAGGATCAACCTTTCTGATCAAGTCAGTCAGTGATCTAACTCTCTATGACTGTTTCCATTACAGAGCTGTGGAGACAGACTGAATACAAAGTGTATTAGCATAGCAACCCCAGGGTCACACCAGAGAGGAGAGGATACATAGAGAGGAGAGAGGACAGAGGACAGAGGAGAGAGGATACATAGAGAGAGGAAACGAAAGAGGACAGAGAAAGGTAAGGACAGAGGATACATAAAGGACAGAGGATACATAGAGAGATGAGAGAGGAGAGAGGAAAGGTGAGAGGAAAGGAGAGAGGAAAGGTGAGAGGAAAGGAGAGAGGAAAGAAGAGAGGAGAGGATACACATGAGGAATCACAGCATGGAACATTCCATACCTGTTGCTCCCAATAATTACCTACACAACAAATCAAATGAGGCTATGAACAGCACCCTGCACCCCACTGGCCAGCCAGCCAGCAAGCAACCATGTCGATTCAGCTAGAGCATTTATTCACTTTGGATTGGTTCCCCGATGCTTCCAAAGCCGCATAGTGGGTTGAGGGGGTCAGGAAGGTAGCAGCGGTTGAAATATTAAATGACAGATGGTTTACAGACCCTTATTATACCCAAGAGCAGACAGTGAGCTGGTCTGTCTCTATACTTCTATCTTTCTCTCTCTCCCCGTCGCTTCAAACCTCCTATCTCCCCGCTCCTCTCTTCCTTCTCTCCTCTCTTCTTCTCCAGGTGTAGTGTCTGTGGTTGGGAATGGCATAGTGCTGTTGGTTTACTGTAGAAAGAAGAAGAAACTCAGACCACCAGAACTCATGACTATTAACCTGGCCATCTGTGATTTTGGATACAGCCTCTTGGGGGCGCCATGCCTCATAATTTCCAGGTGAGCAATTCCTGTCAACCAATCTTCAATCCCTCATACTGATAGTATGAATATCAAACTAGACAAAATTATATGATGCAGATGTCTTTTATCCAGATCAATTGACAGTTTACACTCACATCCCATGAATCAGACAAAGTGCTTAGTGTTCCAATAACCAATGATCATTATCAGATCATTAACTCCTCCTCTGGTCCACCAGTGTGTCCCATGGCTGGGTGTTTGGGGAAGCAGGGTGCCTGTGGTACGGGTTGCAGGGCTTTGTTTTTGGGATCGGCTCCCTCATCACCACCTGTCTCATCTCTCTGGACCGCTGCCTCAAGATCTGCAGCTTCAGATACGGTCAGTGGGATTCCCTTCATTTCTTTTTGCTATCTTTTTGAGTCATGTGTGTACACACTTATTAAATTCTTCATTTGATACATTTCTTACATATTTTCCCTTGGGAAGACAATGATAAAGTGTTGTTGAATCCCAAAAACATTTAGCTTCCGTAGGCTACATTTATCCTTCATCCTTATCTGATATTTCTTCAAACATTTCATTACATGAAATACATGTCTGATACTCAATTGAGAGAACCAAAAGGGGTGACACAAAAGGATGTTGTTGACCCCTGACCCCTTTTAGTGGCCTCATTGACTTCCTGGTTTTCCCTGAGGCTTTCGTCAGTGGGTCAGAGCATGAATAAGGCTCTTGCTTTGAATATGCCCTTTATACTTAGCATGTCAGATAATTGATTTTGAACAGAACCTCTGCATTCAATGACCTAATCTAAACATACACTATATATACAAAATTATGTGGACACCCCTTCAAATTAGTGGATTTGGCTATTTTATTCTCACCTGTTGCTGATAGGTGTATAAAATTGAGCACACAGCCATGCAATCTCCATAGACAAACATAAGCAGGAGAATGGCCTTACTGAAGAGCTCAGTGACTTTCAATGTGGCCCCGTCATAAGATGCCACCTTTCCAACAACTCAGTTCATCAAATTTCTACCCTGCTAGAGCTGACCAGGTCAATTGTAAGTGCTGTTATTGTGAAGTGAAGTGTGAAGTGGTTGGCCACACAAGCTCACAGAACGGGATCGCCAAGTGCTGAAGCATGTCGCTCGTAAAAATCGTCTGTCCTCTGTTGCAAAACACACTACCGAGTTCCAAACTGCCTCTGGAAGCAAAGTCAGCGCAATAACTGTTTGTGGAGTAAAGCTTGCTGCCATTGGACTCTGGAGCAGTATAAACGCTTCACCATCTGGCAGTCCGACGAACTAATCTTGGTTTGGTGGATGTCAGGAGAACGCTACCTGCCCGAATGCATAGTGCCAACTGTAATGTTGGGTGAAGGAGGAATAATGGTCAGGTTGTTTTCTTTCATGGTTCGGGCTAGGTCCCTTAGTTCCACTGAAGGGAAATCTTAATGCTACAGCATACAATGATATTCTAGACGATTCTGTGCTTCCAACTTTGTGGCAGCCCTTTCCTGTTTCAGCATGACAATGCCACCATGCACAAAGTGAGGTCCATACAGAAATGGTTTGTTGAGATCGGTGTGGAAGAACATGACTGGCCTGCACAGAGCCCTGACCTCAACCCTATGGAACACCTTTGGGATGAATTGGAAACGCCGACTGCGAGCCAGGCCTAATCTCCCAACATCAGTGCCAGACCTTACTAATGCTATTGTGGCTGAATGGAAGCAAGGCCCTGCAGCAATGTTACTACATCTAGTGGAAAGCCTTCCCAGAAGAGTGGAGGCTGTTATAGCAGCAAAAGGGGACCAATTCCATATTATTCAACTCCAACTCCATATTTGTCGTGTGCTCCAGTGCTGCAAGTGAAGACCTATTTAAGCTGCAGCTGGCCCAGAACAGAGTGGCACGTTTAGCTCTTCATTGTAATCAGACGGCTGATATACATATGATGCATGCCAGTCTCTCTTGGCTAAGAGTTGAGGAGAGACTGGCTGCATCGCTTCACTTTATAAGAAACATTAATGTGTTGAAAATCCCAAACTGTTTGCATTGTCAATTTACACACAGCTCTGACACACACACTTATCCCATCAGACAAGCCACCAAGGGGTCTTTTCACAGACCCCAAATCCAGAACAAATTCAAGAAAGTGTACAATATTATATAGAGCCCTTGTTGCTTTGGAACTTCCTTCCATCTCATATTGCTCAAATAAACAGCAAACCTGGTTTCAAAAAGCAGATAAAGCAACACCTCACGGCACCACGCCTCTCCCCTATTTGACCTAGATAGTTTGTGTGTATGTTATTGACATGTAGGCTACGTGTGCCTTTTTAAAAAATGTATGTAGTTCTGTTCTTGTCCATTGATGTTCTGTATTATGTCATTCTGTATTATGTTTCATGTTTTATGTGGACCACATGGAGAGTAGCTGCTGCTTTTGCAACAGCTAATGGGGATCCTAATAAAATACCTAAAATACCAATACCAATGCCCATGATTTTGGAATGAGATGTTGGACGAGCAGGTGTCCACATACCTTTGGTCATGTAGTGTAGTTTCTAATCTGTTTGTCTGTATGTCCGACTCTTTCTTCAAACCCACGTTGTAGAGATAATTGGGGGCACTATTGTAAGAGCAGTTTTTGATATTTTGAATTGGTCCAGACTCCAGCTTGATCTTGTTGACCTGGAGATGACTTTCCGGTTACGTAGACACTAGGCAGCAATGATGTTATTGTATTGCTGGTTAGGGGTAGTCACGCAGGTAGCTATGGGAAAGGGAAGGTGGCCTAGTGGTTAGAGTGCTGGACTAGTAACCAAAAGGTTGCAAGATTGAATCCCGGAGCTGACAAGGTAAAAATCTGTCGTTCTGCCCCTGAACAAGGCAGTTAACCCACTGTTCCTAGGCCATCTTTGAAAATAAGAATTTGTTCTTTTTTTAAATGAAGGGAAGGGTAGGGTTAATGTCTGGGCTACCAACATGCAACACTACATAAAGAAACAGAAACCCGTAAATATCACACACAACCATTTAAACTACTAGCAACCATTTTCAGGGCTCATTTGCAACAGATGCCTTAGTTTCAGTGAGACTCCCTGTTAAAATAAAGGAAATATACATGTATTCATTACACGCATCATACATCTGGAGCCTTTGGATCAATCCTACTTCTTATTTACTAATTACTGGTCAATCAAACAACGTGCTTCACTTTATTCATATCCCTCTCCTATGTGTCTGTTTATAATATAGTACATGCTGGACAATCAGGTGTCTCTCAAAAAATAGATCTTACCCAATGAGAATAAATAATGGTGAAATAAAAGAATAACATTCCTCCATCTCTCTCTACCAGGTCAGTGGATCGAGAGACGTCACATGTCCATGTCCATAGGGCTGGTGTGGTTCTACTCTCTATTCTGGGCCTCCCTGCCTGTTTTTGGCTTCGGCAGCTACGGACCAGAACCCTTTGGGACCAGCTGCACCATCAACTGGTACTCCTGACTCTCTCTTTTTAGACACTGTTTTGGTGTGTGTGTGTGTGTGTGCGAGAGAGAGAGAGAATGTCTGCAGTTATAAAAGCATTCCTCTCATCCAGCAGCAGCAATTCAGCCTGGGTACGAGGTTATAAAAGCATTCCTCTCATCCAGCAGCAGCAATTCAGCCTGGGTACGAGGTTATAAAAGCATTCCTCTCATCCAGCTGCAGCAATTCAGCCTGGGTACGAGGTTATAAAAGCATTCCTCTCATCCAGCAGCAGCAATTCAGCCTGGGTACGAGGTTATAAAAGCATTCCTCTCATCCAGCAGCAGCAATTCAGCCTGGGTACGAGGTTATAAAAGCATTCCTCTCATCCAGCAGCACCAATTCAGCCTGGGTACGAGGTTATAAAAGCATTCCTCTCATCCAGCAGCACCAATTCAGCCTGGGTACGAGGTTATAAAAGCATTCCTCTCATCCAGCAGCACCAATTCAGCCTGGGTACGAGGTTATAAAAGTATGTATAAATATACATCTTCTTCTTCCTCTTTTCTTTGAGGTGGGGGATGAGGTCATCTTTGATCGACAGGGCCTACATCTTGCTGATCCTGATCATGTGCTTCTTTCTCCCCACACTGACCATCGTCGCCTCCTACATGACCATTCTGCTGACGGTGAGAGAAACTGCACCCAGCTGGCACAAAATGGCTGATTCAGTAGGGGAGAGTCCAGGGAACTCAACTCAGAAAACAGCATGCCATGTAACTCATTGATTGTCAATCAATCGTCCTGGCATATTTTGAGTGGGGCACCCTATAACGTATGGAATGCATGCTGAGTACAGTCCAGCAAGCATGATCTATTACCGTGATGGTGGACTCAATAGCTGTAGCCAACTGGTGGTCTAGCGAGCGTGGCCCTTGTGTATTTGTTTGTGGTCAGTGACGGTTGAAGTTTGTGTTTACTGACATGTCTCTCTGTGTAGGTTTACCGTTCTAGTCGCGCTCTGGCATCTATTCCCTCCTCAACTGTCACTCACACCAACAAAGACCTGAGACTCACAAAGGTATGTGGAAAACATACTATGTTAGAAGAAGCTTAGTTACTGACTTGAAATGAAAGATGTCGTAACATCTGCTTTATTCCAGGCAGAGAAACTACCAGGGAATAACTTTTGTATTAACATTGTAACAAGTGTGTAAGTACAGACAGCACATTACATCTTTCTGTTGTTTCATCTATTGTCTGTCTGTCCCAGATAGCAGCTGTGGTGTGCTCCACCTTCCTCTTATCCTGGACTCCCTATGCCATTGTCTCCCTCTACTCTGCCTTGGCCCCCAAGGATGAGCATTGGGCCGGGGAGGCCATGCAGGGAGGAGGCCCCTCCATGGGGACTGGAGGATCCACCGGGATGGCCTCAGCCTTCCCAAACATCCCCAACATTATGGGTCTCCTCAATTGGACCTCCACGGAAAACTACGGAAGCAACTACGGAAGTGTCTACTACGACCCTGGAGAATCCTTGCGGGACGTGACCAACCCAGATCCATACTCCTATTCTGGCTTAGGCCACAGTCTGTCTGCTGCTTCCACGCGCAGTTCAGCCCCAGGCCAGGAGGGGGAGTCGGAGACAGGGAGCAACCGGCCGGTGTCCTGCCTGCCACCTATGGTGTCTCTGATACCAGCAATGTTTGCCAAGTCTCACTGCATGATTAACCCTTTCATCTACCAGATCATGAACAAGGAGTTCAGAGAGGACGTGTACGACATACTGTTTGGGAGACAGAACGGGGAGAGGAGGAGAATGCAGGGAAGAGCAGGGAGCTACTCTGACAGTAAGGAGTCTTTCATAGCTACAGGTGTGGACTGGACAGGTGCAGAATGACTGATAACTCTCTCTCTCTCACACATTTTCTTTCTCTCTCTCTCTCTTCTCCTCTTTCTCTCCTCAGCCCCCAAAGGCAGCCTCTCCTACTGCCACAGCTGGCGAGGGAGGAGCAACCCCAAGGCCATGCCCATGGTGGAGTTGGGAAAGAAAGAGAGGGCTGGCGACACCATCTCGGTGGGGTGGGACGCCCTGGGCATGGCGTCGCTGGACACACAGGTCAACATAGACGGGCAGAGTCTGAGCGAAGCAGGGAGAGAGCTGGGGGGTTCCACCTCTAGTAGTCTGATGACCGAGTGACAGAGGGAGAGATGGATAAGAGATGTTGAGAGGATGGAGGTGTTTAGGAGCAGAGACTTCTTTAAAAACAGCTTTAAAATAAAACATGTTTTGTGTAAGAACAACCAGAGTATTGTATCATAGTGAGTGTTTTGAGTAGTGACTCTTTTTTTAAATGTAGCCAAAACATTAGTATTATTATATAACCAACAATTATGATATGTAAAATATACACTGTTGTATTTTTACATATTGTGTGTATTTTTTACCTTTATATCTAAGCACCAACAAGATGTCTGCTGCAGTTTTGAAAATGGTATTCCATCTTTTAGTTTAGTCTATTTTGTAGTTTTTTTGTTGTCTTTGTCAACACTGTCCTGATAGGCCTGTAGGTTATGGTTTACATTATAGTTTCACACAATAGAATAGTGTGTAAAATTGTATGTGTGTATTTTGTAACAAAATAAAATCGAGCCAAGTGGGAAAATCTTGTTGCCTATGGTGTGACCATAAAATTACATTCACAAGTGGAAAGTTCCTGATAACACCTCCCCCAAATCGTGAACTAGGACTCTAAGAGGTCTTATGGAACTGTTCGTAGCCTACTGGGCACAGAAAAACAGCTACTTGTGTATTTACGGTAGCTTCCCAGCTCTCCAATTCTTGCAGCACTTGTTGTGTCTTGTGGCCACTTTGGAGCCAGATAAGCGTTAACGGAAGACACTGGATTTATTTTTAATACATTAGAGATTTGCAGCATTTAACAGTACTTTCTCTCATATAGGCTGTATACCAAAACATTACTTTTCTGAAATACATTTGAGTGTTGTCGCCTGCGCATAGCCGTCGGACCGGCCTATTCGGCATTGTTTTTTGGGGCGACCGTTATCCAGCAACAGAGCCAGACAGGAAGAGCGAGGGAACTTATTCCACGAGCCTCTTTAGACCGACCGGAGATAAATCGAGGAAACATTCGTAATTAAACAGTTACGTAACCTGGTATAGGTGGAACGTCACGGATACGTCTGGTATCCAACAACAAGTCAACTTTCAGCCTGTCATTATTTTATTTTTGTGATTTTTTTTTTACGGAGAAAATTACCGTCCGTGTTCATGCCAGATCTGCAGCGCTTTAGTTTTCCATACCATAGTATGAATCCTTTGTTAGAGGCGAACTCGCTTCTCCAACATCAACAGCAGCAGAACCAAGGAGGACCGAGTCATCCGGATTCCCCCTCAGGCCTTCTACCCGAAGCCGTCTTCTGCTCGCCCGACCCGACATCTTTCTTCCTGGGCGACCATCCCGGACTGGGCTCGGAGTCTCTGCCAGGGTTCGATTTCACCACACCCTCACAAGCTTACCTGCATCTAAACCACTCTTATCACCGGTCTGTGCCCCAACGTCCTGCAGCGATGGCCCTGAGGAACGACCTGGGCTCCAATATCAGTGTCCTAAAGACTCTGAACTTACGGTTCCGATGCTTTCTGGCCAAAGTGCATGAACTTGAGCGAAGGAATAAGATTTTGGAGAAACAACTACAACAGGCGTTGGATGCGAAGAACAGCTGTGATGGAAGTTGTTCTGAAAGCGCTAGACGGGCCCATACCCAAGAAACAGGTGTACAGACCGGGTTTGTGGGAACTATCCCGCTCAGGCCCGGGTCACTCCCGTTCCAAAACACCAATAACTCTGCGAGACGACCCACTACCCTCTTCACACCTGCCCTCAACACTGTCCTCACGCTTGAGTCCAAGAACAAAGCTGAAACAAACCCCACCGAACCGAATCATAATCCGACCATCACGGTAAGCCTATCAACCCCGACAATCGACTCTCCAGCCGGGTCCAATTCAATCACCAACGGGAAAACGGTTTTCAGTACTGGCACTGGAACCCCCACCAACCCGCCTCCCCGGTTCCTCCCCGGTACTATCTGGTCCTACAACCATACCCGCAAGCTTGCTTCTGGCGTGGAGACGCGCGTCACCAGCCCCGGTGTGTCCTGGGTCCAGCCGGACGGGGTCGGGGTCCAGATTGATACCATTACCCCGGAGATCAGAGCCCTGTACAACGTCCTGGCCAAAGTCAAGAGGGAGAGAGACGAGTACAAACGCAGGTAAATAGGATCAACCTTTGTTGATTTATTCACCAACCTAAGGCCTAATTAACGTGTGTGTCTGACGGGTGTAAATGCGCATGGGGACCTAGAGTTGTGATTAAACGTCTCTTGGTAAAAGTCAGTTGATGTAACTTAGTGGAACTATAATAGGCGTACATGTATTATTTTGCTCATGCCACTGGGTGAAGTGAAAGGCCCTATTACAACAGATGGCCTCTGAGAGCAGCTGTGTCCTGCCTGTGTTCTGTCTATTTCTGCCACAGCCCACACCATTCTTATTGCTAGAGATGCAAAGGGCAGCTGGGGGAAATACCAAACATTATCGGACCATAACTGACTCAGAATGAAGTCATGTAACTGAGATCCAACACAGGAAGGCTCTGTCTCAACAATCACACCAATGCTTTTGAAGTTCAAAGACCTTTGAACTCTTGAGTTTCCCACTAGCTAGTGGACTCCAGACCTAGGTCAGGGTATGCTTGATTTAGCTGTTTGTACTTTTGGGATTACTGCATTGATTTTGTACTTTTGAGACTATTCCATTTGAACCAGGCAAACTATATATAAATCAAGCACAGCTCAAGTATTTGAAGATTTGACTTATGTTTTGGCTTGGGGAAGGAATATCTGCTTAGCGCCCCTTTAGAAAACAAGGGTACTGGGCCAAACACAGTGACAGGAATCTGATACAGAGACCATAGTGCACCTCTGCACGTTTGAAATGGCTGCATTTTGTATTCTATGACAGAACTAGAACCCGGACCGCTGATTTGTGGCACTAGTAACAGCAGGGCTGTGGCTTCGATTCACGCTGCACAGGTCACATAGACATGGTCTATACTGAAGGTATGTTGATTTGGATAAACGTATCTCAGCAAACATGCCATACCCAATGAATGTAAGGTGATAGACAAGCATGTATGTCCCATTAGGAAGGCTGGGTAGGGTCAATGATTGGTTTGTGATCGGGAGGACCTGGGACAAGTGTGTGTTTGTGGCTGTTTTGTTTGTTTATTGTGATTTCATGAGGCATGTGACCTTACTGCCACCTCCAAGTGAGTCAAGTCCAGGCTTGTCTCACCTTCAGACATCCATATATCTGATAGCATCCGTACTGCACAGTCATTGATGTGATTTAGGCCTCCAGTGTAGTGAAAGAATGTTATCTCTGTCATGAGTCTGTTGTTGTAGTAATGCAGTTAAATCTACCTGCAGGCAACATGTAGAGAGAGGGAAACCCACAGGACTATTAATTCACTTCAAGAAGGTAGTTTCAGTATAAGATACACCCCCTTCCCTCCCTCTCCTCCAATTTTCTTCCCCTGCCCTGTCCCTTGTTCTCTCCATCTATCCATTCATATTGCTATTCATTGTTCCCGCTCTCTCAGTGGCTAGTTCTCTCATACCCCTCCAGGGGTGGAAAAAGTACCCAATTGTCATACTTGATTTAAAAGTAAATATATCAAATAAAATGTATTTATATAGCCCTTCGTACATCAGCTGATATCTCAAAGTGCTGTACAGAAACCCAGCCTAAAACCCCAAACAGCAAGCAATGCAGGTGTAGAAGCACGGTGGCTAGGAAAAGCTCCCTAGAAAGGCCAAAACCTAGGAAGAAACCTAGAGAGGAACCAGGCTATGTGGGGTGGCCAGTCCTCTTCTGGCTATGCCGGGTGGAGATTATAACAGAACATGGCCAAGATGTTCAAATGTTCATAAATGACAAGCATGGTCCAATAATAATAAGGCAGAACAGTTGAAACTGGAGCAGCAGCACGGCCAGGTGGACTGGGGACAGCAAGGAGTCATCATGTCAGGTAGTCCTGAGGCATGGTCCTAGGGCTCAGGTCCTCCAAGAGAGAGAAAGAGAGAATTAGAGAGAGCACACTTAAATTCACACAGGACCCCGGATAAGACAGGAGAAGTACTCCAGATATAACAAACTGACCCTAAGCCCCCCCGACACATAAACTACTGCAGCATAAATACTGGAGGCTGAGACAGGAGGGGTCAGGAGACACTGTGGCCCCATCCGAGGACACCCCCGGACAGGGCCAAACAGGAAGGAAGATACCTTAATAGGATATTACTCAAGTAAAAGTCAATCACCCAGTAAAATACTACTTGAGTAAAAGTCTAAAAGCATTTTGTTTTAAATGTACTTAACTATCTAAAGTAAAATTATAAATAATTTCAAATTCCTTATATTAAGCAAACCATATGGCACAATTGTTCATGTTTTTTTTTAAATTTACGGATAGCCAGGGGCACACCCCAACACTCAGACTAGAGGTCGTCCTATGGCAGGGCCGATTTAATTAGGGCCGATTTCAACTTCTCATAACAATCGGTAATCTGCCTTTTTGGATGCCGATTATGGCTGATTACATTGCAATCCACGAGGAGACTGCGTGGCAGGATTACCACCTGTTACCGAGTGCAGCATCACTTGTGGCTCATCTCATATGTATATACTGTCCTCAATACCATCTACTGTATCTTGCCTATGCCGCTCTGTACCATCACTCATTCATATATCTTAATGTACATATTCTTTATCCCCTTACACTTGTGTCTGTCTATAAGGTAGTAGTTTTGGAATTGTTAGCTAGATTACTTGTTGGTTATTACTGCATTGTCGGAACTAGAAGCACAAGCATTTCGCTACAGTCGCATTAACATCTGCTAACCATGTGTATGTGACAAATAAAATTTGATTTGATTTGGCTGCAAGGAACCAAGGTAGGTTCCTAGCTAGCATTAAACTTTTCTTATAAAAAACAATCAATCTTAACATAATCACTAGTTAACTACACATGGTTGATGATATTACTATTTTAACTAGCTTGTCCTGCGTTGCATATAATCAAGGCAGTGCCTGTTAATTTATCATCGAATCACAGCCTACTTCAACTTACCAAACGGGTGAGGATTTAACAAAAGCTCATTTGTGAAAGAAAGCACAATCGCTGCACAAATGTACCTAACCATAAACATCAATGCCTTTCTTAAAATCAATACACAATATATGTTTTTAAACCTGCATATGTAGTTAAAATAAATGAACGTTAGCGGACAATATTAACTAGGGAAATTGTGTCACTTATCTTGTGTTCAGTGTAAGCAGAGTCAGGGTATACACAGCCGTTTGGGCCGCCTGGCTCACTACGCCTGGCTTATCTTGTGTTCAGTGTAAGCAGAGTCAGGGTATACGCAGCCGTTTGGGCCGCCTGGCTCACTACGCCTGGCTTATCTTGTGTTCAGTGTAAGCAGAGTCAGGGTATACGCAGCCGTTTGGGCCGCCTGGCTCACTACGCCTGGCTTATCTTGTGTTCAGTGTAAGCAGAGTCAGGGTATACGCAGCCGTTTGGGCCGCCTGGCTCACTACGCCTGGCTTATCTTGTGTTCTGTGTAAGCAGAGTCAGGGTATACGCAGCAGTTTGGGCCGCCTGGCTCGTTGTAAACTAATTTGGCAGAATTTTACATAATTATGACATAACATTGAAGGTTGTGCAATGTAACAACAATATTTAGACTTAGGGTTGCCGTCTGTTGAATAAAATACAGAACGGTTTCGTATTTCACTGAAAGAATAAACGTTTTGTTTTCGAAATGATAGTTTACGGATCTGACCATATTAATGACCTAAGGCTTGTATTTGTGTGTTTATTATAATTAAGTATATGATTTGATAGAGCAGTCTGACTGAGCGGTGGTAGGCAGCAGCAGGCTCGTAAGCATTCATTCAAACAGCACTTTACTGCATTTGCCAGCAGCTCTTAGCAGTGCTTGAATGCACAGCGCTGTTTATGACTTCAAGCCTATCAACTCCTGAGATGAGGCTGGCAATACTAAAGAGCCTATACGAACATCCAATAGTCAAAGGTATATGAAATACAAATGGTATAGAGAGACATAGTCCTGTAATTCCTATAATAACTACAACCTAAACTTCTTACCTGGGAATATTGACTCATGTTAAAAGGAACCACCAGCTTTCATATGTTCTCATGTTCTGAGCAAGGAACTTAAACGTTAGCTTATTTACATGGCACATATTGCACTTTTACTTTCTTCTCCAACACTGTGTTTTTGCATTATTTAAACCAAATTGAACATGTTTCATTATTTATTTGAGACTAAATAGATTTTATTTATGTATTATATTAAGTGTTCATTGTTCATTCAGTATTGGTGTAATTGTCATTATCGGTATCGGCTTTTTTTGGTCCTCCAATAATCGGTATCGGTGTTGAAAAATCATAATCGGTCGACCTCTAACTCAGACATCATTCAGAAACTAAGCATTTGTGTTTAGTGAGTCTGACAGGTCAGAGGCAGTAGAGATGACCAGGAATGATCTCTTGATAAGTGTGTGAATTGGACCATTTCTGTCCCGCTAAGCATTCAAAATGTAACGAGTACTTTTGGGTGTCAGGGAAAATGTACGGAATAAAAAGTACATGCATTTTCTTTAGGAATGTAGTGAAGTAAAAGTGACCCCCAAAAACGACTTAAATAGTACTTTTAAAGTATTTTTACTTAAGTACTTTACACCACTGTACCCTCTTACTGTCTCCTCCCTTATTTTCCTGACCTGCTCTGTCCTGTATTATCATCCCCACTTCACCTCTCTCTGTCTCTCTGTCTCCGTCTTTCTCTCAGTCTCTCTGTCTCCGTCTTTCTCTCTCTTTCTCTCTCTGTCTCTCTGTCTCTCTGTCTCCATCTTTCTCTCTCTCTCTCTCTCTCTCTCTCTCTCTCTCTCTCTCTCTCTCTCTCTCTCTCTCTCTCTCTCTCTCTCTCTCTCTCTCTCTCTCGCTCTCTCTCATCAAATTAAATGCGGCTTTATTGGCATGGGAATCATCTTTACATTGCCAAAGCAAGTGAGACAAACAGTAAACAAAGAAGTGAGAATACATGAAACAATGTCACCAAAAACGATTAGAAATTAACAGTAAGCATTGCACTCACAAAGTTTTGAAAAATATATTTTTTTACGTTTTGTGTTATATATCAGCTATGTACAGTGTTATATCAATGTGCATATGGTTGTAGTGTCAAAAGTAGGGGAAGATAAATCAACATAAATATTGGTGGTATTTACAATGTTTTTTGTGCTGCACTTGTTGCACTTTTCTCATGGCAACGGGCCCAAATCCTGCTGCTGTGATTTCACACTGCGGTATTTCGCCTAACAGATATGGGAGTTTATCAATGTTTAATTAGTTTTCAAATTCTTTGTGAGTCCGTGTGATCTGTGGGAAATATGTGTCTCTAATATGGTCATACATTTGGCAGGGGGTTAGGAAGTTCAGCTCAGTTTCCACCTCATTTTGTGAGCATTATGCACATAGCCAGGTCTGTCTATGGGGGTACATTTTGGGTCAGTCACAGTGGTCAGGTATTCTGCCACTGTGTACTCCATGTTTAGGGCCAAATAGCATTTAGCTGTCAGAGCCTTACTGATCATTGCACCTGTACACAGCCCATCTGTAAATAGCCCACCCAACTACCTCATCCCCATATTGTTATTTATTTATATATATATTTTTTTTTCTCCTTTGCACCCCAGTATCTCTACTTGCACATTCATCTTCTGCACACCTATCACTCCAGTGTTTAATTGCTAAATTGAAATTATTTTACCACTATGGCCTATTTACTGCCTTACTTCCCTAATCGTACTACATTTGCACACACTGTATATAGATTTTTCTATTGTATTATTGACTGTATGTTTGTTTATTCCATGTGTAACTCTCTGTTGTTGTGTAACTCACTGCCATGTGTAACTCACTGCTTTGCTTTATCTTGGCCAGGTCGCAGTTGTAAATGAGAACTTGTTCTCAACTGGCCTACCTGGTTAAATAAAGGTGAAATAAAAAACATGTAAATCCAATTTGCTCAGGTTTTTTTGGGGTTGATTCTTTCCAGTGTGTCAAATAGTTATCCCTTTGTTTTCTTTTAATTTGTTTTGGTCTAAATACGTTTCTGTCCTCAGGCTCTGTGAGGTCAGTTTGTGTTTGTGAACAGAGACTCAGCTGGCTGAGGGGCCTCTTCTCTAGGTTCATCTCTCTGTAGGTGAGGGCTTTGTGGTGGAATGTGTGGGCATCGCTTCCTTTTAGGTGTTTGTAGAATTTAACAGCTCTTTTCTGGCTGATGGGCCTCTTCTCTAGGTTCATCTCTCTGTAGGTGAGGGCTTTGTGGTGGAATGTGTGGGCATCGCTTCCTTTTAGGTGTTTGTAGAATTTAACAGCTCTTTTCTGGCTGATGGGCCTCTTCTCTAGGTTCATCTCTCTGTAGGTGAGGGCTTTGTGGTGGAATGTGTGGGCATCGCTTCCTTTTAGGTGTTTGTAGAATTTAACAGCTCTTTTCTGGCTGAGGGGCCTCTTCTCTAGGTTCATCTCTCTGTAGGTGAGGGCTTTGTGGTGGAATGTGTGGGCATCACTTCCTTTTAGGTGTTTGTAGAATTTAACAGCTCTTTTCTGGCTGAGGGGCCTCTTCTCTAGGTTCATCTCTCTGTAGGTGAGGGCTTTGTGGTGGAATGTGTGGGCATCACTTCCTTTTAGGTGTTTGTAGAATTTAACAGCTCTTTTCTGGCTGAGGGGCCTCTTCTCTAGGTTCATCTCTCTGTAGGTGAGGGCTTTGTGGTGGAATGTGTGGGCATCACTTCCTTTTAGGTGTTTGTAGAATTTAACAGCTCTTTTCTGGCTGAGGGGACTCTTCTCTAGGTTCATCTCTCTGTAGGTGATGGCTTTGTGGTGGAATGTGTGGGCATCACTTCCTTTTAGGTGTTTGTAGAATTTAACAGCTCTTTTCTGGCTGAGGGGCCTCTTCTCTAGGTTCATCTCTCTGTAGGTGATGGCTTTGTGGTGGAATGTGTGGGCATCACTTCCTTTTAGGTGTTTGTAGAATTTAACAGCTCTTTTCTGGCTGAGGGGACTCTTCTCTAGGTTCATCTCTCTGTAGGTGAGGGCTTTGTGGTGGAATGTGTGGGCATCACTTCCTTTTAGGTGTTTGTAGAATTTAACAGCTCTTTTCTGGCTGAGGGGCCTCTTCTCTAGGTTCATCTCTCTGTAGGTGAGGGCTTTGTGGTGGAATGTGTGGGCATCACTTCCTTTTAGGTGTTTGTAGAATTTAACAGCTCTTTTCTGGCTGAGGGGACTCTTCTCTAGGTTCATCTCTCTGTAGGTGAGGGCTTTGTGGTGGAATGTGTGGGCATCACTTCCTTTTAGGTGTTTGTAGAATTTAACAGCTCTTTTCTGGCTGAGGGGCCTCTTCTCTAGGTTCATCTCTCTGTAGGTGAGGGCTTTGTGGTGGAATGTGTGGGCATTGCTTCCTTTTAGGTGTTTGTAGAATTTAACAGCTCTTTTCTGGCTGAGGGGACTCTTCTCTAGGTTCATCTCTCTGTAGGTGAGGGCTTTGTGGTGGAATGTGTGGGCATCACTTCCTTTTAGGTGTTTGTAGAATTTAACAGCTCTTTTCTGGCTGAGGGGACTCTTCTCTAGGTTCATCTCTCTGTAGGTGAGGGCTTTGTGGTGGAATGTGTGGGCATCACTTCCTTTTAGGTGTTTGTAGAATTTAACAGCTCTTTTCTGGCTGAGGGGACTCTTCTCTAGGTTCATCTCTCTGTAGGTGAGGGCTTTGTGGTGGAATGTGTGGGCATCGCTTCCTTTTAGGTGTTTGTAGAATTTAACAGCTCTTTTCTGGCTGAGGGGACTCTTCTCTAGGTTCATCTCTCTGTAGGTGAGGGCTTTGTGGTGGAATGTGTGGGCATCACTTCCTTTTAGGTGTTTGTAGAATTTAACAGCTCTTTTCTGGCTGAGGGGCCTCTTCTCTAGGTTCATCTCTCTGTAGGTGAGGGCTTTGTGGTGGAATGTGTGGGCATCACTTCCTTTTAGGTGTTTGTAGAATTTAACAGCTCTTTTCTGGCTGAGGGGACTCTTCTCTAGGTTCATCTCTCTGTAGGTGAGGGCTTTGTGGTGGAATGTGTGGGCATCGCTTCCTTTTAGGTGTTTGTAGAATTTAACAGCTCTTTTCTGGCTGAGGGGACTCTTCTCTAGGTTCATCTCTCTGTAGGTGAGGGCTTTGTGGTGGAATGTGTGGGCATCACTTCCTTTTAGGTGTTTGTAGAATTTAACAGCTCTTTTCTGGCTGAGGGGACTCTTCTCTAGGTTCATCTCTCTGTAGGTGAGGGCTTTGTGGTGGAATGTGTGGGCATCACTTCCTTTTAGGTGTTTGTAGAATTTAACAGCTCTTTTCTGGCTGAGGGGCCTCTTCTCTAGGTTCATCTCTCTGTAGGTGAGGGCTTTGTGGTGGAATGTGTGGGCATCACTTCCTTTTAGGTGTTTGTAGAATTTAACAGCTCTTTTCTGGCTGAGGGGACTCTTCTCTAGGTTCATCTCTCTGTAGGTGAGGGCTTTGTGGTGGAATGTGTGGGCATCGCTTCCTTTTAGGTGTTTGTAGAATTTAACAGCTCTTTTCTGGCTGAGGGGACTCTTCTCTAGGTTCATCTCTCTGTAGGT
The DNA here is from genome assembly GCF_057628025.1 of Oncorhynchus mykiss. Taxonomy (NCBI): domain Eukaryota; kingdom Metazoa; phylum Chordata; class Actinopteri; order Salmoniformes; family Salmonidae; genus Oncorhynchus; species Oncorhynchus mykiss. The sequence continues at coordinate 19,436,926 of NC_143023.1, forward strand.
GAGGGCTTTGTGGTGGAATGTGTGGGCATCACTTCCTTTTAGGTCTTTGTAGAATTTAACAGCTCTTTTCTGGCTGAGGGGACTCTTCTCTAGGTTCATCTCTCTGTAGGTGAGGGCTTTGTGGTGGAATGTGTGGGCATCACTTCCTTTTAGGTGTTTGTAGAATTTAACAGCTCTTTTCTGGCTGAGGGGACTCTTCTCTAGGTTCATCTCTCTGTAGGTGAGGGCTTTGTGGTGGAATGTGTGGGCATCGCTTCCTTTTAGGTGTTTGTAGAATTTAACAGCTCTTTTCTGGCTGAGGGGCCTCTTCTCTAGGTTCATCTCTCTGTAGGTGAGGGCTTTGTGGTGGAATGTGTGGGCATCACTTCCTTTTAGGTCTTTGTAGAATTTAACAGCTCTTTTCTGGCTGAGGGGCCTCTTCTCTAGGTTCATCTCTCTGTAGGTGAGGGCTTTGTGGTGGAATGTGTGGGCATCACTTCCTTTTAGGTGTTTGTAGAATTTAACAGCTCTTTTCTGGCTGAGGGGCCTCTTCTCTAGGTTCATCTCTCTGTAGGTGAGGGCTTTGTGGTGGAATGTGTGGGCATCACTTCCTTTTAGGTGTTTGTAGAATTTAACAGCTCTTTTCTGGCTGAGGGGACTCTTCTCTAGGTTCATCTCTCTGTAGGTGAGGGCTTTGTGGTGGAATGTGTGGGCATCACTTCCTTTTAGGTCTTTGTAGAATTTAACAGCTCTTTTCTGGCTGAGGGGCCTCTTCTCTAGGTTCATCTCTCTGTAGGTGAGGGCTTTGTGGTGGAATGTGTGGGCATCACTTCCTTTTAGGTGTTTGTAGAATTTAACAGCTCTTTTCTGGCTGAGGGGCCTCTTCTCTAGGTTCATCTCTCTGTAGGTGAGGGCTTTGTGGTGGAATGTGTGGGCATCGCTTCCTTTTAGGTGTTTGTAGAATTTAACAGCTCTTTTCTGGCTGAGGGCTCTTCTCTAGGTTCATCTCTCTGTAGGTGAGGGCTTTGTGGTGGAATGTGTGGGCATCACTTCCTTTTAGGTGTTTGTAGAATTTAACAGCTCTTTTCTGGCTGAGGGGACTCTTCTCTAGGTTCATCTCTCTGTAGGTGAGGGCTTTGTGGTGGAATGTGTGGGCATCACTTCCTTTTAGGTGTTTGTAGAATTTAACAGCTCTTTTCTGGCTGAGGGGCCTCTTCTCTAGGTTCATCTCTCTGTAGGTGAGGGCTTTGTGGTGGAATGTGTGGGCATCACTTCCTTTTAGGTGTTTGTAGAATTTAACAGCTCTTTTCTGGCTGAGGGGACTCTTCTCTAGGTTCATCTCTCTGTAGGTGAGGGCTTTGTGGTGGAATGTGTGGGCATCACTTCCTTTTAGGTGTTTGTAGAATTTAACAGCTCTTTTCTGGCTGATGGGCCTCTTCTCTAGGTTCATCTCTCTGTAGGTGATGGCTTTGTGGTGGAATGTGTGGGCATCACTTCCTTTTAGGTGTTTGTAGAATTTAACAGCTCTTTTCTGCAATTTGATAACTAGTGGGTGTAGTCCTAATTCTGCTCTGCATGCATAATTCTGGGTTTTGCGTTGCACACAAAGTAATTTGTTACAGAATTCTGCAGGCAAAATCTCAATTGGGTTTGTCCCATTTAGTGAATTCTTGGTTGGTGAGTGGACCCCACCCAGACCTCACAACCATAGAGGGCAATGGGGTTCTGTTACTGATTGGGATGTCAAGCTTTATGTTCTTTTTGATGGGGTAGAAGGTCCTTCTTGCCTTGTCTGTCAGATTGTTCACAGCCTTGTGGAAGTTAGCTGTGGTGCTGATGTTTAGTCCGAGGTCAGCATAACTATTTGTGTGCTCTAGGGGCAACACTATCTAGATAGAATTTGTATTTGTTGTCATGGCTTCTGGACCTTTTTTGGAACACCATTAATTTTGTCTTACTGAGATTCACTTTCAGGGCCCACGTCTGACAGAATCTGTGCAGAAGATCTAAGTGCTGCTGTCGGCCCTCCTTGGTTGGGGGCAGAAGCACCAGATCATCTGCAAACAGTAGACATGTGATTTGTGAGTCCAGTATGGTGAGGCCTGGTGCTGTAGGCTGTTCAAGTGCCTTTGCAAAACGCTTTTTTGAAATCAACAAAGCATGAGAAGACTTTGCTTTATTTAGGTTTGTTTGTTAGTAAGGGTGTGCAGGGTGAATACGAGGAAATGATGGAGTCTGCTGTTGATGATGGTGCAGAGGATTTTTCAGAGATTGCTGTTGATGCAGATTCCACTATAGTTATTGGGGTCAAATTTGTCTCCACTTTGTGGATTGGGATGATCAGACCTTGGTTCCAAATATTGGGGAAGTTGCCAGTGCTGAGGATGATGTTGAAGAGTTTAAGAATAGCCTATTTGTGGTTTGTATATTTAATCATTTAGTTTAGTATACCATCAACACTACAGGCCTGTAGCTCATCCAATGGAATTGGAGAATCCAGTGGGTTCTGGTAGTCTTTCATAGCTGATTCTAAGTTTAGTAAACGGTCATGTATATGTTTTTTATTTGTTATAATACTGAAAAGATGGGAGAAGTGTTTTATCCATACATCTCCATTATGGATAGATAGCTCTTCGTGTTGTTTAGTGTGTTCCAATGTTCCCAGAAGTGATTTGATTCTATGGAATCTTCAGTTTCATTGAGCTGATTTCTGAAATGATGTTCCTTCTTTTTTCTTAGTGTATTTCTGTATTATTTTAGTGTTTCACCATCTTGAAGGCGGAAGCTAAGGTTTTCTGGGTCTCTGTGTTTTTGATTGGATAGGTTTCAATTTCTTTCTTAGGTTTTTGCGTTCTTCATCAAACCATTTCTAATTGTTGTTAGTTTTCTAAATTTGAAATGTTAGCTGATAGATCAAATATAGTGTTCAGGCATCCTATGGCTACTTTTACACCTTCACTATTACAGGGAAACATTTTGTCCTGGAAATTGTCTAGGAGGGATTGGATTTGTTGTTGGCCAATAGTTTTTCTGTTTTCTACACTACCCTCCTTCCATCTATAGCATTTCTTAAAAGCATGTAGTTTGTTCAGCTTCAATGCCTTAGTTGAGTATTGCTCTGTTCAAGAAGATTGTGATTTTGCTGTGATCTGATAGGGGTGTCAGTGGAATGACTGTGATTGTTCCGAGAGACACTGGGTTGAGGTCGGTGATAACCCTGGAAAGGGTTGATCTCCCCCTCTAGGATGGAGAAGGTGTCATTAATGTATGGGGGGAGACAGGTGTACCTGTGTACCACACAGAACAACCATTTTCTCTGAGATCATTTCCCTATTTATTTCCAACCAGATGTGAAATGTTCCTGTTTTAATTAATTGACTAGAGTGGGTTAGGTTATGTCTGATCTATACCAAATTTGCTCTCTCTCTCTCCACTGCCAGCTCCACTCTCCTCTCTTCAACCCCCTTCCCCCACACCTCTCTCTCTCTCTCTCGCATGCTCTCCACTGCCAGCTCCACTCTCCTCTCTTCAACCCCCTTCCCCCACATCTCTCTCCCTCTCTCGCATGCTCTCCACTGCCAGCTCCACTCTCCTCTCTTCAACCCCCTTCCCCCACATCTCTCTCTCTCTCGCATGCTCTCCACTGCCAGCTCCACTCTCCTCTCTTCAACCCCCTTCCCCCACATCTCTCTCTCTCTCTCTCACATGCCCTCCACTGCCAGCTCCACTCTCCTCTCTTCAACCCCCTTCCCCCACACCTCTCTCTCTCTCCCCAACTGCATGCAGCCATGCGCCTTCCCCTCTACCTAGTATCTGCAATGCGGTATACTCTGCACGGCAGGCTGTGATTGCGGGAAAAGGGAGGTGGCTCCCAAAGAGAGCACAGCTCATCTTTCCCTCGCTCTCTCCCTCACTCTCACCTTACCCATCTATCTCAATCACAACAGTGTGCACAATGGCACAAAAAAACGTCTCTCTGTACACTATATAACCTCCTATTTGTTTTAAGAGCAGTTTGGTAAAGGCTCCGACATGTCGCAGTATTGTGCATTTTAAGCAGCAATGACAGTGTGGTCTGTGTGGTGTGTTGAGTCACCGAATCAGCCATTGTAGTTCTAACATGTCAACTGTACAGGCTTTTAATGAGATTACTGTTCACTAGATGGATGGTGCTGTCTGACCCTGGGGCCCAGATTCATGGACCAGGGGTTTCAGACACACACACACACACACACACACACACAGTTAATAGTTATTATTATGATGTTGCCATTTTACTGTGTAATTTACTTCACATGACTTTTTGTTGTGTAGGTGGGAGGAGGAGTACACTGTCAGAGTGGACATGCAGCAGAAGATGGAAGACCTACAGGAGGTAACACTGTGTGTGTGTGTGTGTGTGCGTGCGTGCGTGCGTGCGTGCGTGCGTGTGCCTGGCCTCTCATATTGATTGATGCATGGGGGTAAATGTCTGTGTATTTGCAGGGATAAGAACAAAGCCATGTCAGCATATCAAACATGACAACAAGACATTATATTGAAATGTTTAGGAGCTCAATGCTTGTAGACACAAAGGCCCTCCTCGCTGATCTATACACTAACTTAGGGCGCGGGGCCAGAGGCGCAGTGTTGTCTCTGACGCTGTGTCATCAGGTTCTGGCGGTGTTGACACATTTGACATTGCCCTGACGAATGCAAAACAACCTAATACAATTTCTTGTATGAAACAGCTTGGTTGAATAGTGTGCAAACCACTAACCTAATATGTATGTTTATAAACAGCTAACATAATTGTACTGTAGGCTATGTATAAATCCCTAACCGACTAGTTAGATGCTCCTCCCATGACGTTCGTCATACGTGTTACAGAAAGCAGCTGACAGTCATGATCAGACAGCCAAATGGTTAACTATTTGAGGAACAGGTGGAGCTACTTATACACACATTCAGCATGATTGAATTACAGCAACAATATCAACTCCCCAAAATGGCCCCATTGGTCCCCATCAGATAGTTACATCTGAAAGGCATTTGACGTCCTACTTCCAAATTTTATTGGTCACATACATATTAAGCAGATGTTAAATATTGTAATAGTAATATCTAACAATTCACACAAATCTAAAGTAAAAGAATGGAGTTAAGAAATATACACTACCGGTCAGAAGTTTAAGAACACCTACTCATTCAAGGGCTTTTCTTTATTTTTACTATTTTTAGAATAATAGTGAAGACATCAGAACTATGAAATAACACACATGGAATCATGTAGTAACCAAAAAAGTGTTAAACAAATCAAAATATATTTTATATTTGAGATTCTTCAAATAGCCACTCTTTGCCTTGATGACAGCTTTGCACACTCATGGCATTCTCTCAACCAGCGTCATGAGGTAGTCACCTGGAATGCATTTAAATTAACAGGTGTGCCTTATTAAAAGTTAATTTGTGGAATTTCTATCCATCCTAATGCATTTGAGCCAATAAGTTGTGTTGTGACAAGGTAGGGGTGGTATACAGAAGATAGCCCTATTTGGTAAAAGACCAAGTCCATATTATGGCAATAACAGCTCAAATAAGCAAAGAGAAATGACAGTCTATCATTACTGTAAGACATGAAGGTTAGTCAATAAGGAAAATTTCAAGAACATTGAAAGTTTCTTCAAGTGCAGTCGCAAAAACCATAAAGCGCTATGATGAAACTGGCTCTCATGAGGACCGCCACAGGAAAGGAAGACCCAGAGTTACCTCTGCTGCAGATAATAAGTTCATTAGAGTTACCAGCCTCAGAAATTGCAGCACAGATAAATGCTTCACAGAGTTCAAGTAACAGACCCATCTCAACATCAACTGTTCAGAGAAGACTGTGTGAATCAGGCCTTTTTGCTGCAAAGAAACCACTACTAAAGGACACCAATAAGAAGAAGAGACTTGCTTGGGCCAAGAAACATGTGCAATGGACATTCAACCGGTGGAAATTTGTCCTTTGGTCTGGAGTCCAAATTTGACATGTTTGGTTCCAACCGCTGTGTGGGTGAAAGGATGATCTCTGTATTTCCCTCCGTAAAGCAGGGAGGAGGAGGTGCTATGGTGTGGGGGTGCTTTGCTGGTGACACTGTCTGTGATTTATTTAGAATTCAAGGGATACTTAACCAGCATGGCTATCACAGCATTCTTCAGCGATACGCCTTCGCATCTGGTTTGCGCTTAGTGGGACTATCATTTGTTTGACCCAACATATGACCCAACACACCTTCAGGCTGTGTAAGGGCTATTTTACCAAGAAGGAGAATGATGGAGTGTTGCATCAGATGACCTGGCCTCCACAATTACCCAACCTCAACCAAATTGAGATGGTTTGGGATGAGTCGCAGCGCAGAGTGAAGGAAAAGCAGCCAACAAGTGCTCAGCATATGTGGGAACTCCTTCAAGACTGTTACAAAAACATTCCAACTGAAGCTAGTTGAGAGAATGCCAAGATTGTGCAAAGCTGTAATCAAGGCAAGGGTTGGCTATTTGATAAATTTCAAATATAAAATCTATTTGGATTTGTTTAACTATTTTTGGTTACTACGTGATTCCATATTTGTTATTTCATAGTTTTGATGTCTTCACTATTATTATACAATGTAGAAAATAGCTAAAAAAAAGAAAGAAAGAAAAGCCCTTGAATGAGTAGGTGTTCTTAAACTTTTGGCCGGTAGTGTATAAATATTAGGATGAGCAATGTCCGAGTGGCATTGACTAAAATATAGTAGATTAGAATACAGTATATACATATGAAATGAGTCAAACAGTATGCAAACATTTATTAAAGTGACCAGTGAGTCCATGTCTATGTATATTGGACAGCAGCCTCTAAGGTGCAGGGTTGAGTAACCGGTTGGTAGCCGGCAAGTGATGGCTATTTAACAGTCTGATGGCCTTGAGATAGAAGCTGTTTTTCAGTCTCTTGGTCCCAGTTTTGATGCACCTGTACTCAATCAATCATTCACATGTATTTATAAAGCCCTTTTTACATCAACCAATGTCAAAAAGTGCTATACAGAAACCCAGCTTAAAACCCCAAACAGCAAGCAATGCATATGTAGAAGCATGGTGGCTAGGAAAAACTCGAAAGGCAGGAACCTAGGAAGAAACCTAGAGAGGAACCAGGCTCTGAGGGGTGATCAGTCCTCTTCTGGCTGTGCCGGGTGGAGATTATAACAGAACATGGCCAAGATGTTCAAACGTTCACAGATGACCAGCAGGGTCAGATAATAATAATCCCAGTGGTTGTAGAGGGTGCAACAGGTCAGCACCTCAGGAGTAAATGTCAGTTGGCTTTTCATAGCCAATCTTTGAGTTAGATACAGCAGGTACGGTAGAGAGAGTTGAAAACAGCAGGTCCGGGACAAGGTAGCACGTCCGGTCAACAGGTCAGGGTTCCATATCCGCAGGCAGAACAGTTGAAACTGGATCAACAGCAGGTGGACTGGGGACAGCGGGTGAACTGGGGACCGCAAGGAGTCATCAGGCCAGGTAGTCCTGAGGCATGGTCCTAGGGCTCAGGTCCTCTGAGAGGAAAGAGAGAGTTAAAGGGAGCATACTTAAATTCACACAGGACACCGGATAAGACAGGATAAATACTCCAGAAATAACAGACTGACCCTAGCCCCCCGACACAAACTATTGCAGCATAAATACTGGAGGCTGAGACAGGAGGGGTCGGGAGACACTGTGGCCCTATCCAATGATACCCCGGCCACTCAAGTGGGTTGAGGGACGGCATGGAAGAGCACCAGTAAGCCAGTGACTCAGCCCCCGTAATAGGGTTAGAGGCAGAGAATCCCAGTGGAGAGAGGGGAACCGGCCAGGCAGAGACAGCAAGGGCGGTTCGTCGCTCCAGTGCCTTGCCGTTCAACTTCACACCCCTGGGCCAGACTACACTCAATCATAGGACCTACTGAAGAGATGAGTCTTGAGTCTGAGTCTGAGTCTGCGTCTCTCACATGGATAGGTAGACCATTCCATAAAACTTGAGCTCCATGGGAGAAAGCCCTGCATCCAGCTGTTTGCTTGGAAATTCTAGGGACAATAAGGAAGCCTGCGTCTTGTGACCGGAAGTGCACTGCTCGCAACCGCAGGACTCTCCAGAGGGTGGTGCGGTCTGCCCAACGTATCACCGGGGGCACACTGCCTGGCTTCCAGGACACCTACAACACCCAATGTCACAGGAAGGCCAAAAAGATAATCTAGAACATCAACCACCCGAGACACGGCCTGTTCACCCCGCTATTATCCTGACCTCGCCTTCTGGACAATAGCGGGTGAACAGGCCATGGCTAGGGTGGTTGATGTCCTTGAAGTGCGGGCAGTGCACTTCCACAGTCCTTGGGAGCGGGCTGTGTTGGTGGCACTGTGTTATCCTCAAAGCAGGCGAAGAAGGTGTTTAGCTTGTCCGGGAGCAAGACGTCCATTTGGCTGGTTTTCCCTTTGTAATCCGTGATTGTCTGTAGACCCTGCCACATATGTCGCTGAAGTTGGAGTAGCAGTGGTTTTTAGCAGCATGGGTACTAGAGGTCGACCGATTTTATGATTTTTCAACGCCGATACAGATTATTGGAGGACCAAAAAAAATATTGATTAATCAGACGATTTTTATTTTGTTTTATTTGTAATAATGACAATTACAACAATACTGAATGAACACTTATTTTAACTTCATATGATACATCAATAAAATCAATTTAGCCTCAAATAAATAATGAAACATGTTCAATTTGGTTTAAATAATGCAAAAACAAAGTGTTGGAGAAGAACGTAAAAGTGCAATATTTGCCATGTAAGAAAGCTAACATTTATGTTCCTTGCTCAGAACATGAGAACATATGAAAGCTGGTGGTTCCTTTTAACATGAGTCTTCAATATTCCCAGGTAAGAAGTTTTAGGTTGTAGTTATTATATGAATTGAACAGTATAGCTTCCGTCCCTCTCCTCGCTCCTCCCTGGGCTCGAACCAGGAACACAACGACAACAGCCACTGTGGGAGCAAGCTCTACATATAGGGCTGTAGAGCAAAGGTGTACATTAGACCACAAGAGGAAGATACACTTAGAGTGCATTTGCCATTCTGGTAAAAACAGGAAACCAAGAAATAACAGACGTAATGGCCAAAGCCATAAAATGCATTATGTTTATGGTAAAATGCATTGTCTATTGTATAGGACAGGAAACCAAAGTAAGGCCATGAGAGCATAGGACAGCTGGACATACCAAGGTCAGAGGGACACACAAAGGAGGGGGTCAGCCAAATGACCAACGGATGGACTATAGACATAGGACATATATTTTTAGGACAGGAAGAGAAGAGACACATAGTCTACTAGTCCTAATAAGGACAGACATACCAAAGAACACACCAAGCTAAACATAAGGGGCCCATAGGATAAGATGGGCATGTATTCTTTTTGGGACATGAAGAGGTCCTATCACCATTATAACTTAACTAAAAGCAGATATGGGCGTTATTGGGCGTGAACAAGCAGGAAGCACAGATTGAAAGATAATGGTGGCAGATGGACTGAGGGAAGTAACTTCATTTGCATGTGGGATGGACTCGTATGTGTATAAATACAGAGCCAGTGCTCTGGAAAAGGCTGTGTTCCGCGGACCATCTAGGCTTCTGATATGTTTGTATTAAAAGCCTATATTGAATTCACAAGTTCTTGTAAGTGTTATATTTTGTAACGATCCTCCACGACACCACCCTCGAAGCAGCGTTACCCATGCAGAGCAAGGGAAACAACCACTCCAAGGCTCAGAGCGAGCGAGTGACGTTTGAAACGCTATTAGCGCGCGCTAACTAGTCAGCCATTTCACTTCGGTTACACCAGCCTCATCTCGGGAGTTGATATGCTGGAAGTCATAAACAGCGCAACGCTTGACGCACAACGATGAGCTGCTGGCAAAACGCACGAAAGTGCTGTTTGTATGAATGTTTACGCGCCTGCTTCTGCCTACCACCGCTCAGTCAGATACTTAGATACTTGTATGCTTGTATGCTCAGTCAGATTATACATGGCATGACACGCTAGATAATATCTAGTAATATCATCAACCATGTGTAGGTAGTGATTATGATTGATTGATTGTTTTTATAAGATCATTTTAATGCTAGCTAGCAACTTACCTTGGCTTACTGTATTCGCGTAACAGGCAGTCTCCTTGTGGAATGCAACAAGAGGCAGGTCGTTATTGCGTTGGACTAGGGGCCGTCGTGGTATTGGCTTGAGGGGGAATGTACACGGCTGTGAGCATAACTGAAGAGAATTCTCTTGGTAGGTAATACAGTCTGCATTTGATTGTGAGGAAATCTAGGTCTGATGAACAAAAGGACTTGAGTTTCTGTACATTATCACAATCATACCATAAGTAGTTAATCATGAAACATACACACCCGCTTTCTTCTTCCCGGAGAGTTCTCTATTTCTGTGTACACGATGTACTGAGAACCCAGCTGGCTGTATTGACCGGGACAGTATATCCGGAGAGAGCCTTGATTCCGTGAAACAGAGTATGTTACAGTCCCTGATGTCTCTCTGGAGGAGATCCTCGCCCTGAGCTCGTCTACTTTATTGTCCAGGGACTAAACATTAGCGAGTACTATACTCGGAAGCGGTGGATGGTGTGCACTCCTCCTGAGTCAGACTTGAAGTCTACATTTCTCCGACGGCGGCATCTTGTAGCAGCCTCTGGAATAATTTAAAATGCCCTGGGGGTTACGATCAAAGGATCCAAATGGGGAAAGTCGCATTCCTGGTCGTAATGCTGGTGAGTTACCACCACTATGATATTCAAAAGTTATTTCCATCTGTAAGAAATAACACACAAAAAACAATACTGCAAAGTTGCTAAGGAGCTAGAAGCAGAGCTGCCATGTCTGTCGGCGCCATCTTGCCATCGGTGAGCATATAATGCTGAGCCAGGTGGGGCTCTGGTTTCTCAGGTTTTTTGTGTGAGGATGCAACTGCAGGGGACATCTACCTAACCCAGTTAGACAGGCTCTGTTGAGCCGACAGGAGACCACATGGCATGCAGCAAAGTTCCGCTTTACATTCAACTATCCATGCAGAACAATGTACAAGAGTTACACAAAGAAACACTCAGGGATGAGTCAAGTCAAGTTACCCTATTTCATTTGCACCACAGACACAATCAACTTTTATGTCAAGACATACCTCAGGAAGAAGTTCTGCAAAATATTATGGCTAGTAGTTTACGGAATCAAATACTTCAGAGAAAAGAGGGAGAATTAGATCAACAATATGATCCAAGGCACTTGTGAGATTAAGTAGGCAGGGTTGTCAATGTATAATCTGTGTATGTACTGTATGTTTGTGTGTTGTACTTTGGATTTGTAGTAAGACTTAGGGTAAGAACATCTATCCTTACATTGTAAAGAATATATAATCATCATGGACAGATTATAGTTGTACTTTGGATTTGAAGTGCGATTTGAGTCCAGATTTATATTATGTTTTACTGTTTGGCCCTACCCTGAGATGGTCAATATAGAATATTTTACTGTTTGGCCCTACCCTGAGATGGTCAATATAGAATGTTTTACTGTTTGGCCCTACCCTGAGATGGTCAATATAGAATGTTTTACTGTTTGGCCCTACCCTGAGATGGTCAATATAGAATATTTTACTGTTTGGCCCTACCCTGAGATGGTCAATATAGAATGTTTTACTGTTGGCCCTACCCTGTTGGTCAATATAGAATGTTTTACTGTTTGGCCCTACCCTGAGATGGTCAATATAGAATGTTTTACTGTTTGGCCCTACCCTGAGATGGTCAATATAGAATATTTTACTGTTTGGCCCTACCCTGAGATGGTCAATATAGAATGTTTTACTGTTTGGCCCTACCCTGAGATGGTCAATATAGAATGTTTTACTGTTTGGCCCTACCCTGAGATGGTCAATATAGAATGTTTTACTGTTTGGCCCTACCCTGAGATGGTCAATATAGAATGTTTTACTGTTTGGCCCTACCCTGAGATGGTCAATATAGAATGTTTTACTGTTTGGCCCTATCCTGAGATGGTCAATATAGAATGTTTTACTGTTTGGCCCTACCCTGAGTTGGTCAATATAGAATGTTTTACTGTTTGGCCCTACCCTGAGATGGTCAATATAGAATGTTTTACTGTTTGGCCCTACCCTGAGTTGCTCAATATAAACTCAGCAAAAAAAGAATGATAATTAGTAAAAATCCAAATAACTGATCTTCATTGTCAAGGGTTTAGACACTGTTTCCCATGCTTATTCAATGAACCATAAACAATTAATGAACATGGAACGGTCGTTAAGACACTAACAGCTTACAGACGGTAGGCAATTATGAAAACCTAGGACACTAAAGAGGCCTTTCTACTGACTCTGAAAAACACCAAAAGAAAGATGCCCAGGGTCCCTGCTCATCTGCGTGAATGTGCCTTAGACATGCTGCAAGGAGGCATAAGGACTGCAGATGTGGCCAGGGCAATAAATTGTATGTGTAACGTGTAACAACACCTACACAGGATCGGTACATCCGAACATCACAGCTGCGGGACAGGTACAGGATGGCAACAAAAACTACCCGAGTTATACCAGGAACGCACAATTCATCCATCAGTGCTCAGACTGTCTGCAATAGGCTGAGAGAGGCTGGACTGAGGGCTTGTAGGCCTGTTGTAAGGCAGGTCCTCACCAGACATCACTGGCAACAATGTTGCCTATGGGCACAAACCCACTGTCGCTGGACCAGACAGGACTGGCAAAAAGTGCTCTTCACTGACGAGTTGCGGTTTTGTCTCACCAGGGGTGATGGTCGGATTCGCATTTATCGTCGAAGGAATGAGCATTACGCCGAAGCCTGTACTCTGAAGCGGGATCCATTTGGAGGTGGAGAGTCCGTCATGGTCTGGGGCAGTGTGTCACAGCATCATCGGACTGAGCTTGTTGTCATTGCAGGCAATCTCAACGCTGTGCATTACAGAGAAGACATCCTACTCCCTCATGTGGTATACTTCCTGCAGGCTCATCCTGACATGACCCTCCAGCATGAC